>NC_033796.1:12954306-12977074 GCF_001876935.1 Asparagus officinalis
AAAAGTACCAATCATCCAAAAAACGAAATCAATATATGAAAAGCAACAGATATACAACGAATCCAATTGGGATTATTATTTAGGTATAACCAGAGTAGTAGGATTTGAGCATGGCCTCGGATAAACATATGCATTGGATTTTCTTCACAAAGAAAACCTAAAGCGGTATACTGACCGCGAAGCCCTAATTTTTATTTAATTTTACAAAGGACTAGAATAGTCAGATTATCTTCAAAGATTCCAAAGAAAATACAAAAAATTAAATATACATGCTTAAAATCAAACATCAACCAAGACAACAAAGCCCTAATTTGTAAAATTAAATAAAAATTTTGTTAAATAGATAAAAAGGAAAAAATTGAAACCCTAGAGTTTGATGACTGAAAAGGAGAGAGATAAGTACCCTAGAGTTCGACGAACAAGTGGCGGCGGGGGGGGGGGGCCAAGGAGAGGAGGGAAACGAGGGCGAGAAGGTCGGCGAGAAGGAGAGGCGGCGGAAGTGGGGCCGGCTGTGGTTTTGCTCCGTCGAGGTGTGGTGAGGTCGCAGAGGGAGATCGACGAGAAAAACCCTAGGGCTCTTCGACGGGGAATTCGACGGGGAGCTGAGGAGAGCTAAGGAGAGGTGGCGCACTGCGGTTTTGCTCCTTCGAGGAGAGGAAGCGGCGGAAGTGGGAAACGAGAGAAAACCCTAGGGCTCTTCGACGGGGAATTTGACGGGGAGGGTAGTTGATTTTGATCGAGTGAATGAGGGCTACGGTTATAAGAAACAAAATTATAATTGTAATTTATTTTTGGTTAAGGTTTGGGCGTGAACATAAAACCTATAATAAAACCGTTCCCTTATCTCATGATAAAACCGTCCCTTAGTCCATTATAAAGTTTTAGCTTAAGCCTAAGTCAAGCTCAACGCTTTAGTTTATAACGTTGTCTTAGATTTTTTTGTAACGGTTGGAACCGTCACCAAACCGTTCCCTTAGGAAGCAAAGGGAACGGTTTTAAACCGCGCCCCACAAACCGTCCCTATAGAGCCATTATGTGGTAGTATATATATTTTAAAAATATTAAAATTTTAATTTATTAAGTTACCTTTTTATTTGAATTACCATTCTTGTATGTCCTTAGCAAGCTGTATTTCAGGGTTGATACATATTGTTGATGCAATTTGCGAAGTCATGCACATCTCCCCTGCATATATAATAGTTATAATTAGAATTTGATATTTATTGATAAATAATTTACAATTCAATAATAAAAAATGTTACCTTTGTACAATGATATTTTAAAATAATAATAAAAAATGTTACCTTTGTACAATGATATTTTAAAATCTGATAGCGCTATTATAGTTGTCTCATTCATATTGCCTTCAATAATTGAACATTCATTGTTAGCTAAATCTCCGAATAAAGTTACAGACAATGTTATCTCACTATGTAAGAAAAGTTAGATAATTTTTGGTTAATATATTATATTTTGAATAATTAATTTATTGTGAAATAAAAGCATGCATGTATACTCTTTGTCTACTATAATGATGTCCCGCCTTGTGTCCGCCTTATTATATCTTGTAACGTACTTGATCATAGGCTTGACATTTGCTATCATTGCAAGAACATCTGCACATAAATTTATAACAAGTTTAAAATTCATGTATAAATTTTTAAATTAAAAATAAAAGGTGTTTACAAATACTTACTTATATTCCTTGTATCCTCGTTGGAAATTGCGTCTTTGATTGAGATAAAGTTGTTCAATATCTTATCAAATAAAAACTCTGATTTTGATTCTTTGATAGAAATGTTCTTAGTCAATGTCAACTCAATTGACTCATGTACATTTCCATAAAGCGGGTTTATTGGTTTGACTTCTCCATTTTGAGATGTAAACAACATGATTCTTCTGAAGCATGTGCTTATACATTTCAATAGTTTCTCCAAACATAATACCTTGTAAATTTTTTCCCCTGCAAATATTACTAATATTATCTCACAAATAACTAATACATTAACATTCATTTAAGCCTAAGATAAATAAGATAAGTGATAGATGACGTAAGTTATGTATAAAGGCATTAATTAATGCTAGTGTATTACATTTTACAGATCTTTATAAGTTACATTTTTTAAAAATTTAGCTTGATCATGCAACTAAATAATAAATTTATGGTCAATATGCTTATTAAAAATTTAGTCTAAATAATAACTATTTTGTTGCAGTGTGTATATAATGTTGTGTTGATGTCATATTCTAATTATTTGCTTGCTTATATTGTTAGACATATGTAGACAATTAATTTACGTAGAATTAGGAAGAAAGCATGATATTTGTTGTATAAAATTTGCAAAAATAAATTACATGTTGCTTACCTCTTTAATAAATGCATGAATTATATTTATATGATCTTATACACAGTAAGGTGATAATAATTAATATAAGAATATGCATAAACAATTATAATTTAATTTATATTTATAATTTATAAATTTAAAAAAAAATTGAGAAGGCTCTGCATAGATTTAAAATAACGATTGCTATGGCATGATAAAAAGTGATGCATATTGTACTTAAACATTATATGTATTACTTTATTTAAAAATAAGTATCAACAATTATCAATAGAATTATAGCATGTAAAATATTGCTACATTACCTCTGAGTCGGCAAAAATTATTTTTAGTAGTTTTTCTGATCCTTTGTTGTTCTCATAAGAGGACTCAATAGTTCTTAGGATAACAACATGAATGGTCCACTCTCTTTGAAACTTTTTTAGTTGGCGTATTTGGATGTGTGGAATTGGTGCTTCGTTGGTGGATGACATTGTTCCTGTAAGATTTTGAATAGTTTGTTATATATAAATAACAACGCATCTGAAGTACTAAATAAACTCAAAAGAAAATAAAATGAGACTATTTCTATATCAAAGGTATAACACTAATTATAGTAATTTGAATTTATTAATTAATATTATTTATAATGTTTAAAGTTATTTTAATTTTGATTAGTACATGATTTTGAACGAACAGAGTGAATGATGTAATAATGAATTGTAATATTTTTTAATTATTTTTAAGAAAAAAACTTTAATAAAATTGCAGCTACTTACTATATAAATTTCTAACCTTCAAAAATATTATTTGTCATTTGAATTATTCCTCGTGGTCCTTTGGCTGGAGAACTTCCTTGTATATAACATTCTTTGTATGTTGTTCCTCTTCTACAAATTTTCCATCTGATGTTATTAAGACCTTGGTTGTCATCATAGAAGTACCCCACGATAAAGCAACATATAATTGCCCATGAGAGAACACTGTTTCAGGTAGATAAATACCTACGTTAGATATTGTTTGCCCTTGGGATTTATTAATTGTCATTACAAAACATTATCTTATGGGAAATTGTTTGCGTTTGAACTTGAATGGTAATCATTCATCTTCTGCTGGTGACAATGGTATTCTTGGCAAGAATACTTCTTTCCCAGCATGTTGGCCCATTGTGATTTTAGCTTGAATTACATTGTAGTTAAAATCTTAACATACCATTCTTGTACCGTTGCACAGTCCATTAGTTGGATTCAAGTTCCTTAGTAAAATAATTGGACAATATTTTTTCAATATGAGCTTGTGTGGCGGTGGTCCATTAGGGAGCAGAGTGTTCAAACATTCTTCTTGGTAATGATGATTAGTATCATCAACTGCTTTATCAAAGCTATAGAATTCTTTTCCTTCTCCTGGAAACCTTTTTATTAGTCTATCATTTAACATGTCAACATATTCATTTTTTGTTGCAATGATAGCTCTATCTTTCATATAGTCAATAGACTTGAAATTCTCATCTAAACATGGAAAAATTGAATTTATGAGAGAATCTTCCGGTAGGTCATCACCTTGATTCTGGATCAACATTGCATTAGGCAGTTTTATGAGATCCTGGGTCACTGTTGGTTCATCTTCATTCCCAATCCTAAGAAGAAATTCAATGAATGATGTGTCTGATTTTGCTCTCATATTTTTTAAAAGTAGTTTGATCATTTTGCTCCACAAATGTGAGCTTACTAAACTTTCTCTGATAGTTTGTGATCTTGTTGAGCGAGGCACCACTGGTAAAACTTGTCTGAAATTGCCACCAAATACAATTTGTAGGCATCGAAAATTGCCTATAGTTCTCCACAACCGGTTCAGTGTTAACGAACGACGATGAACGTCACCATCCAATCCACATAAGCCTAATCGACGTCGACGAACGACTAAAGTGAATCGACGAGCTACATGAGCGGATAGGACTTCGGAATCACGAAGACCCGGACCAATCGGGAAGCCCGGCACTGTTCACAAAAAGGACAACGCCCTTCATGCCTCGACCACTCTACAGATAATCCAATCACCAGAGCGGGTCAAACTCTTCGTCGCGCATCCAACGCACCCGGAATCACTCAAATCCGAATCCGGACGAAGAATATACAGGGGAACCAACAAAACACCTAAACGGAGTCTCGGCAAGCTCGAAACACCCGAGGGGTGTCTTGGCAAAGCCAAGACACCCCAGGGGTGTCTCGGCCAAGCCGAGACACCCCTAGGGGTGTCTCGGAATTTCCGAGACACCCCAAGGGTGTCTCGGAAATTCCGAGACACCCCAAGGGGTGTCCTCATTTTTTTTGATACCCCCCTCTTAGTTTCCTATAAATAGCCCCCTTGGGCCTTTGTTTTGGGGGAGGATTTTGGGAGAGCTTGGCGAAGCCCTGCTGCAGTGAAGAGTGCCCGTGTGCTTCAACAAGAGGAGGAGAGGTCTTGATCAGAGCCTTCATCACCCGTCAGATCCTTAGTATCGGCCTTAGCGTTGATACTAAGAAGAGCTATTACCTCGCTTTAGCCGAGGTATACGCTTATAGCTTCTAGATCTCACGCGGATCGACGAAGCTCTGCTTCTATATCCCTCCGCGGATAGACGAAGCTCTGTCCGATTTATCCGGATCAGAAAGTTTCTAGATCTCACGCGGATCAACGAAACTCTGTCCGATTTATCCGGACCAGATCTGAGTGCCCCGGTGGTCCACGGATATCAACATCCCCGTCACAGGCAAAAGACCCACGCAAGCAAGAGATGACAAACAGATCTTGCGTTTGTTTGAAAAGAGTTGTATTTATTTTGTTTTCATTGTGTACCGGTCTTATAAAAAGGCTATCTTTTTATTTCATTGTAACGATTGAAGTTGTAATGAATGCAGCAATGAATACAGCAACTTTTTCCGCAAACAGACTGGCGACCACAGTGGGAGCCAACGGCATCGCAACCGACGCCGTCGTGACGCAACCAGCACTCAAGATCGGGGTGAATGAAGAACACGAGCTCGATCAACAGGAGATGGCCTCTGAAGATACTCCAGCAATATCAAAGAGAGCACGACAAAGACAGCGTCAACGTCTTGCTCGTCAGCTGGCCGAGGCTTTGGAGCCAATGGATGGGATCCGCTATAACGTAGATCTAAAATCCAGGCAACGCCAGGAGCAACCACGGCAAACAACCAGCCCCTCCTCCGAAGCAGGAACAAACAAATGGGTTCATGTCAAAAGAACCCGTTCTATTCTCGAGGAGCGAATCCAGAAGCGCCGCGCCTTGCGCGCGCATGCCCGAGCCCTGGTCCAAAAAGCACGAGAAATGCTAAAGGGAGAGGCCGTTAAGAGATCGCCGAGATCCGAACGAGTTTGGATGCCAAAGGCCGAATCAACGCCTAAGGCAAAAGCAGGTAATATTGCTCTCCAACCTTCGTCAATTTCAGATCCCGAACCTCTGGAAAAGCCCCAACGCAGCGCGGATCTCCCCAAGTTCAAGAATCCTCCGATCGTTGAAGGAGCTTCGAGCCAACATCCAGACTGGGGGTCGTACACGATCTCCTAACAAATCGATCTTTGCAACGACCAGCTCGGCGGTGCGTGCAAAGGACCAAGAGCCCGTTAAGGTTTCACCCTCACAAAAGAGTGACTCCGAACGTGCGACTCTTGCAGATGCCAACAAGGCAATGTCTACTCAGAAGAAGACGCGTCGAACAAACGAACGCGTTATACCTGAGAACCCATGTGAGCAGCCGATAGGTTACTCCGACCGCAACGTCGATGAGTTGTACTATCAGGCTGGGGGTGCAGATGATCCGACGGCAACGTCGATGAGTTGTACTATCAGGCTGGGGGTGCGGATGAATCTCGAAAGAGAAACACCCGGGAAGCGGATTCTCACTGTCCGTGTACCAAACTTATCAGGGCAGTATTATCAGCCTGTAGCTGCCCCAAGACCGCTCCACAGAGGGTCTCGATATTCGAGGGAATCTCAGATGGACCGACAAAGCCCAAGTCAAGGCGTTCCCACCAAAGAGGATCAATTGCTCGAGATGATGAACCCCTAGAAGTGACTATCAACATGGTCAACAAGGGAAAATCCCCAATCATTTCAAGTAGTTCAGACCCTAATTTCTCTCTAGGAAGCAGGGTCGATTCGGGAATAGCTCAGCTTCAGCTAGAAGCCGTCGGATATAACAACGACCATGGAGTCCATGAAGGAGTCCATTCCGATGATGAATTCTCGGATTCCTATTCCGCTCTCGCTTCTGACGAGACAACGTCTAGCATAGGACAAGCTCGAGAGGTGCTCATGGTCAATACAGATCAGATAGCCAAAATCATTGAAGAGGCCCTGACTAAGCAGAAGGAAATCTTCAAGTTTGAAATGGAAGTGGCTATGCAAGAGATGAGACAAATGCACGATCAACGAATCCGAGCTCTGTCGAACCGGCTAGTCGAGTCCAACCATCGCACCCAGAACGCTGCAGTCAACAGCGAGCCGGAGGTGGTCGAAATCGTCATGGCCAACGCACCACCCAAGAATACTGGGGGTGGCCCCACTAAAATTAACAGCGCTGGGGGTGGACCCACCAGTGATGATAGCGCTGGGGGTGGACCCACCAGTAATGACAACACTGGGGGTGGCCGTATGATTCCTCTCGAAACTTATCCAAAACAGGATATAAGGGGTGGGATTCGATCCCATATCCGGCGAAGTTCAACCTCATCAACTTCACGCCGTTCAACGGGAAGGGCTCGCCCACTCAACATCTGATCTACTTCAAGTCCCACCTAGGGGTAATTTCGGGCAACGAGCCTTTGATGGTTCGGTCATTCGTTGGCACCCTTCGCGGGCCTGCCTTCGATTGGTACCGCCGTCTCAAGCCCGGAAGCATCAACAGCTGGGAGGACTTGGAAGGCATGTTTCTCGCCCATTTCTTCGATGATGACACCGAGGTGTCGATCAGGACACTCTTCGACGAGAAACAAAAAGGCGGAGAGTCGGTGGATACCTTCATCAAACGCTTCCGCAATCAGGCAATGAACTGCAGGGATCCCGTCACGGAGGAATTCCTCTTGCAGACTTGTCAGAACAACTTGTCCATTGACATCTTGGACGTGATGGGAATAGAGCCGCTCAATACCTGGAAAGAGTTGAAGGCTCGAGGAGAACAGGCTGAACGCTTCATCAGAAGGCGGAAAATCGAGAGAAACCAACCGATGGTTAATCCTCCGGATTCGGATCTCGTACCTCATGATGAAGAGGACGTACCTGCAACGGTTATTGACGATGATCAAACGTCACAACAGCAGTCCTGGGAACAACAGGAGAATTCAGACGAGGAGCTCCAAAACGAGTACTCGTTCAAAGACGAAGACGTTCCAGCTATTTTCGAGACCCTTCTCGAAAACAACAAAATCAAACTCCCGCCCATCACGCATCAAGAGGAAGATGGCGATTCTGCGGATCCAACGTACTGCGAGTACCACAGAAGGATCCTCCACCCCACCAAGGAATGCTTTGCTCTCAAGAATAACATCCAGACCTTGGTTGATGCCGGCGTTATAACGCTAGGGTAAGCCAATTGAAAACGGCAATACTCCAAAGAGTACAAGAGTATAAACTGTTCCTCAATACTCCAAAGAGTACAAGAGTATAAACTGTTCCTCAATACTCCAAAGAGTACAAGAGTATAAACTGTTCCTCAATACTCCAAAGAGTACAAGAGTATAAACTGTTCCTCAATACTCCAAAGAGTACAAGAGTATAAACTGTTCCTCAATACTCCAAAGAGTACAAGAGTATAAACTGTTCCTCAATACTCCAAAGAGTACAAGAGTATAAACTGTTCCTCAATACTCCAAAGAGTACAAGAGTATAAACTGTTCCTCAATACTCCAAAGAGTACAAGAGTATAAACTGTTCCTCAATACTCCAAAGAGTACAAGAGTATAAACTGTTCCTCAATACTCCAAAGAGTACAAGAGTATAAACTGTTCCTCAATACTCCAAAGAGTACAAGAGTATAAACTGTTCCTCAATACTCCAAAGAGTACAAGAGTATAAACTGTTCCTCAATACTCCAAAGAGTACAAGAGTATAAACTGTTCCTCAATACTCCAAAGAGTACAAGAGTATAAACTGTTCCTCAATACTCCAAAGAGTACAAGAGTATAAACTGTTCCTCAATACTCCAAAGAGTACAAGAGTATAAACTGTTCCTCAATACTCCAAAGAGTACAAGAGTATAAACTGTTCCTCAATACTCCAAAGAGTACAAGAGTATAAACTGTTCCTCAATACTCCAAAGAGTACAAGAGTATAAACTGTTCCTCAATACTCCAAAGAGTACAAGAGTATAAACTGTTCCTCAATACTCCAAAGAGTACAAGAGTATAAACTGTTCCTCAATACTCCAAAGAGTACAAGAGTATAAACTGTTCCTCAATACTCCAAAGAGTACAAGAGTATAAACTGTTCCTCAATACTCCAAAGAGTACAAGAGTATAAACTGTTCCTCAATACTCCAAAGAGTACAAGAGTATAAACTGTTCCTCAATACTCCAAAGAGTACAAGAGTATAAACTGTTCCTCAATACTCCAAAGAGTACAAGAGTATAAACTGTTCCTCAATACTCCAAAGAGTACAAGAGTATAAACTGTTCCTCAATACTCCAAAGAGTACAAGAGTATAAACTGTTCCTCAATACTCCAAAGAGTACAAGAGTATAAACTGTTCCTCAATACTCCAAAGAGTACAAGAGTATAAACTGTTCCTCAATACTCCAAAGAGTACAAGAGTATAAACTGTTCCTCAATACTCCAAAGAGTACAAGAGTATAAACTGTTCCTCAATACTCCAAAGAGTACAAGAGTATAAACTGTTCCTCAATACTCCAAAGAGTACAAGAGTATAAACTGTTCCTCAATACTCCAAAGAGTACAAGAGTATAAACTGTTCCTCAATACTCCAAAGAGTACAAGAGTATAAACTGTTCCTCAATACTCCAAAGAGTACAAGAGTATAAACTGTTCCTCAATACTCCAAAGAGTACAAGAGTATAAACTGTTCCTCAATACTCCAAAGAGTACAAGAGTATAAACTGTTCCTCAATACTCCAAAGAGTACAAGAGTATAAACTGTTCCTCAATACTCCAAAGAGTACAAGAGTATAAACTGTTCCTCAATACTCCAAAGAGTACAAGAGTATAAACTGTTCCTCAATACTCCAAAGAGTACAAGAGTATAAACTGTTCCTCAATACTCCAAAGAGTACAAGAGTATAAACTGTTCCTCAATACTCCAAAGAGTACAAGAGTATAAACTGTTCCTCAATACTCCAAAGAGTACAAGAGTATAAACTGTTCCTCAATACTCCAAAGAGTACAAGAGTATAAACTGTTCCTCAATACTCCAAAGAGTACAAGAGTATAAACTGTTCCTCAATACTCCAAAGAGTACAAGAGTATAAACTGTTCCTCAATACTCCAAAGAGTACAAGAGTATAAACTGTTCCTCAATACTCCAAAGAGTACAAGAGTATAAACTGTTCCTCAATACTCCAAAGAGTACAAGAGTATAAACTGTTCCTCAATACTCCAAAGAGTACAAGAGTATAAACTGTTCCTCAATACTCCAAAGAGTACAAGAGTATAAACTGTTCCTCAATACTCCAAAGAGTACAAGAGTATAAACTGTTCCTCAATACTCCAAAGAGTACAAGAGTATAAACTGTTCCTCAATACTCCAAAGAGTACAAGAGTATAAACTGTTCCTCAATACTCCAAAGAGTACAAGAGTATAAACTGTTCCTCAATACTCCAAAGAGTACAAGAGTATAAACTGTTCCTCAATACTCCAAAGAGTACAAGAGTATAAACTGTTCCTCAATACTCCAAAGAGTACAAGAGTATAAACTGTTCCTCAATACTCCAAAGAGTACAAGAGTATAAACTGTTCCTCAATACTCCAAAGAGTACAAGAGTATAAACTGTTCCTCAATACTCCAAAGAGTACAAGAGTATAAACTGTTCCTCAATACTCCAAAGAGTACAAGAGTATAAACTGTTCCTCAATACTCCAAAGAGTACAAGAGTATAAACTGTTCCTCAATACTCCAAAGAGTACAAGAGTATAAACTGTTCCTCAATACTCCAAAGAGTACAAGAGTATAAACTGTTCCTCAATACTCCAAAGAGTACAAGAGTATAAACTGTTCCTCAATACTCCAAAGAGTACAAGAGTATAAACTGTTCCTCAATACTCCAAAGAGTACAAGAGTATAAACTGTTCCTCAATACTCCAAAGAGTACAAGAGTATAAACTGTTCCTCAATACTCCAAAGAGTACAAGAGTATAAACTGTTCCTCAATACTCCAAAGAGTACAAGAGTATAAACTGTTCCTCAATACTCCAAAGAGTACAAGAGTATAAACTGTTCCTCAATACTCCAAAGAGTACAAGAGTATAAACTGTTCCTCAATACTCCAAAGAGTACAAGAGTATAAACTGTTCCTCAATACTCCAAAGAGTACAAGAGTATAAACTGTTCCTCAATACTCCAAAGAGTACAAGAGTATAAACTGTTCCTCAATACTCCAAAGAGTACAAGAGTATAAACTGTTCCTCAATACTCCAAAGAGTACAAGAGTATAAACTGTTCCTCAATACTCCAAAGAGTACAAGAGTATAAACTGTTCCTCAATACTCCAAAGAGTACAAGAGTATAAACTGTTCCTCAATACTCCAAAGAGTACAAGAGTATAAACTGTTCCTCAATACTCCAAAGAGTACAAGAGTATAAACTGTTCCTCAATACTCCAAAGAGTACAAGAGTATAAACTGTTCCTCAATACTCCAAAGAGTACAAGAGTATAAACTGTTCCTCAATACTCCAAAGAGTACAAGAGTATAAACTGTTCCTCAATACTCCAAAGAGTACAAGAGTATAAACTGTTCCTCAATACTCCAAAGAGTACAAGAGTATAAACTGTTCCTCAATACTCCAAAGAGTACAAGAGTATAAACTGTTCCTCAATACTCCAAAGAGTACAAGAGTATAAACTGTTCCTCAATACTCCAAAGAGTACAAGAGTATAAACTGTTCCTCAATACTCCAAAGAGTACAAGAGTATAAACTGTTCCTCAATACTCCAAAGAGTACAAGAGTATAAACTGTTCCTCAATACTCCAAAGAGTACAAGAGTATAAACTGTTCCTCAATACTCCAAAGAGTACAAGAGTATAAACTGTTCCTCAATACTCCAAAGAGTACAAGAGTATAAACTGTTCCTCAATACTCCAAAGAGTACAAGAGTATAAACTGTTCCTCAATACTCCAAAGAGTACAAGAGTATAAACTGTTCCTCAATACTCCAAAGAGTACAAGAGTATAAACTGTTCCTCAATACTCCAAAGAGTACAAGAGTATAAACTGTTCCTCAATACTCCAAAGAGTACAAGAGTATAAACTGTTCCTCAATACTCCAAAGAGTACAAGAGTATAAACTGTTCCTCAATACTCCAAAGAGTACAAGAGTATAAACTGTTCCTCAATACTCCAAAGAGTACAAGAGTATAAACTGTTCCTCAATACTCCAAAGAGTACAAGAGTATAAACTGTTCCTCAATACTCCAAAGAGTACAAGAGTATAAACTGTTCCTCAATACTCCAAAGAGTACAAGAGTATAAACTGTTCCTCAATACTCCAAAGAGTACAAGAGTATAAACTGTTCCTCAATACTCCAAAGAGTACAAGAGTATAAACTGTTCCTCAATACTCCAAAGAGTACAAGAGTATAAACTGTTCCTCAATACTCCAAAGAGTACAAGAGTATAAACTGTTCCTCAATACTCCAAAGAGTACAAGAGTATAAACTGTTCCTCAATACTCCAAAGAGTACAAGAGTATAAACTGTTCCTCAATACTCCAAAGAGTACAAGAGTATAAACTGTTCCTCAATACTCCAAAGAGTACAAGAGTATAAACTGTTCCTCAATACTCCAAAGAGTACAAGAGTATAAACTGTTCCTCAATACTCCAAAGAGTACAAGAGTATAAACTGTTCCTCAATACTCCAAAGAGTACAAGAGTATAAACTGTTCCTCAATACTCCAAAGAGTACAAGAGTATAAACTGTTCCTCAATACTCCAAAGAGTACAAGAGTATAAACTGTTCCTCAATACTCCAAAGAGTACAAGAGTATAAACTGTTCCTCAATACTCCAAAGAGTACAAGAGTATAAACTGTTCCTCAATACTCCAAAGAGTACAAGAGTATAAACTGTTCCTCAATACTCCAAAGAGTACAAGAGTATAAACTGTTCCTCAATACTCCAAAGAGTACAAGAGTATAAACTGTTCCTCAATACTCCAAAGAGTACAAGAGTATAAACTGTTCCTCAATACTCCAAAGAGTACAAGAGTATAAACTGTTCCTCAATACTCCAAAGAGTACAAGAGTATAAACTGTTCCTCAATACTCCAAAGAGTACAAGAGTATAAACTGTTCCTCAATACTCCAAAGAGTACAAGAGTATAAACTGTTCCTCAATACTCCAAAGAGTACAAGAGTATAAACTGTTCCTCAATACTCCAAAGAGTACAAGAGTATAAACTGTTCCTCAATACTCCAAAGAGTACAAGAGTATAAACTGTTCCTCAATACTCCAAAGAGTACAAGAGTATAAACTGTTCCTCAATACTCCAAAGAGTACAAGAGTATAAACTGTTCCTCAATACTCCAAAGAGTACAAGAGTATAAACTGTTCCTCAATACTCCAAAGAGTACAAGAGTATAAACTGTTCCTCAATACTCCAAAGAGTACAAGAGTATAAACTGTTCCTCAATACTCCAAAGAGTACAAGAGTATAAACTGTTCCTCAATACTCCAAAGAGTACAAGAGTATAAACTGTTCCTCAATACTCCAAAGAGTACAAGAGTATAAACTGTTCCTCAATACTCCAAAGAGTACAAGAGTATAAACTGTTCCTCAATACTCCAAAGAGTACAAGAGTATAAACTGTTCCTCAATACTCCAAAGAGTACAAGAGTATAAACTGTTCCTCAATACTCCAAAGAGTACAAGAGTATAAACTGTTCCTCAATACTCCAAAGAGTACAAGAGTATAAACTGTTCCTCAATACTCCAAAGAGTACAAGAGTATAAACTGTTCCTCAATACTCCAAAGAGTACAAGAGTATAAACTGTTCCTCAATACTCCAAAGAGTACAAGAGTATAAACTGTTCCTCAATACTCCAAAGAGTACAAGAGTATAAACTGTTCCTCAATACTCCAAAGAGTACAAGAGTATAAACTGTTCCTCAATACTCCAAAGAGTACAAGAGTATAAACTGTTCCTCAATACTCCAAAGAGTACAAGAGTATAAACTGTTCCTCAATACTCCAAAGAGTACAAGAGTATAAACTGTTCCTCAATACTCCAAAGAGTACAAGAGTATAAACTGTTCCTCAATACTCCAAAGAGTACAAGAGTATAAACTGTTCCTCAATACTCCAAAGAGTACAAGAGTATAAACTGTTCCTCAATACTCCAAAGAGTACAAGAGTATAAACTGTTCCTCAATACTCCAAAGAGTACAAGAGTATAAACTGTTCCTCAATACTCCAAAGAGTACAAGAGTATAAACTGTTCCTCAATACTCCAAAGAGTACAAGAGTATAAACTGTTCCTCAATACTCCAAAGAGTACAAGAGTATAAACTGTTCCTCAATACTCCAAAGAGTACAAGAGTATAAACTGTTCCTCAATACTCCAAAGAGTACAAGAGTATAAACTGTTCCTCAATACTCCAAAGAGTACAAGAGTATAAACTGTTCCTCAATACTCCAAAGAGTACAAGAGTATAAACTGTTCCTCAATACTCCAAAGAGTACAAGAGTATAAACTGTTCCTCAATACTCCAAAGAGTACAAGAGTATAAACTGTTCCTCAATACTCCAAAGAGTACAAGAGTATAAACTGTTCCTCAATACTCCAAAGAGTACAAGAGTATAAACTGTTCCTCAATACTCCAAAGAGTACAAGAGTATAAACTGTTCCTCAATACTCCAAAGAGTACAAGAGTATAAACTGTTCCTCAATACTCCAAAGAGTACAAGAGTATAAACTGTTCCTCAATACTCCAAAGAGTACAAGAGTATAAACTGTTCCTCAATACTCCAAAGAGTACAAGAGTATAAACTGTTCCTCAATACTCCAAAGAGTACAAGAGTATAAACTGTTCCTCAATACTCCAAAGAGTACAAGAGTATAAACTGTTCCTCAATACTCCAAAGAGTACAAGAGTATAAACTGTTCCTCAATACTCCAAAGAGTACAAGAGTATAAACTGTTCCTCAATACTCCAAAGAGTACAAGAGTATAAACTGTTCCTCAATACTCCAAAGAGTACAAGAGTATAAACTGTTCCTCAATACTCCAAAGAGTACAAGAGTATAAACTGTTCCTCAATACTCCAAAGAGTACAAGAGTATAAACTGTTCCTCAATACTCCAAAGAGTACAAGAGTATAAACTGTTCCTCAATACTCCAAAGAGTACAAGAGTATAAACTGTTCCTCAATACTCCAAAGAGTACAAGAGTATAAACTGTTCCTCAATACTCCAAAGAGTACAAGAGTATAAACTGTTCCTCAATACTCCAAAGAGTACAAGAGTATAAACTGTTCCTCAATACTCCAAAGAGTACAAGAGTATAAACTGTTCCTCAATACTCCAAAGAGTACAAGAGTATAAACTGTTCCTCAATACTCCAAAGAGTACAAGAGTATAAACTGTTCCTCAATACTCCAAAGAGTACAAGAGTATAAACTGTTCCTCAATACTCCAAAGAGTACAAGAGTATAAACTGTTCCTCAATACTCCAAAGAGTACAAGAGTATAAACTGTTCCTCAATACTCCAAAGAGTACAAGAGTATAAACTGTTCCTCAATACTCCAAAGAGTACAAGAGTATAAACTGTTCCTCAATACTCCAAAGAGTACAAGAGTATAAACTGTTCCTCAATACTCCAAAGAGTACAAGAGTATAAACTGTTCCTCAATACTCCAAAGAGTACAAGAGTATAAACTGTTCCTCAATACTCCAAAGAGTACAAGAGTATAAACTGTTCCTCAATACTCCAAAGAGTACAAGAGTATAAACTGTTCCTCAATACTCCAAAGAGTACAAGAGTATAAACTGTTCCTCAATACTCCAAAGAGTACAAGAGTATAAACTGTTCCTCAATACTCCAAAGAGTACAAGAGTATAAACTGTTCCTCAATACTCCAAAGAGTACAAGAGTATAAACTGTTCCTCAATACTCCAAAGAGTACAAGAGTATAAACTGTTCCTCAATACTCCAAAGAGTACAAGAGTATAAACTGTTCCTCAATACTCCAAAGAGTACAAGAGTATAAACTGTTCCTCAATACTCCAAAGAGTACAAGAGTATAAACTGTTCCTCAATACTCCAAAGAGTACAAGAGTATAAACTGTTCCTCAATACTCCAAAGAGTACAAGAGTATAAACTGTTCCTCAATACTCCAAAGAGTACAAGAGTATAAACTGTTCCTCAATACTCCAAAGAGTACAAGAGTATAAACTGTTCCTCAATACTCCAAAGAGTACAAGAGTATAAACTGTTCCTCAATACTCCAAAGAGTACAAGAGTATAAACTGTTCCTCAATACTCCAAAGAGTACAAGAGTATAAACTGTTCCTCAATACTCCAAAGAGTACAAGAGTATAAACTGTTCCTCAATACTCCAAAGAGTACAAGAGTATAAACTGTTCCTCAATACTCCAAAGAGTACAAGAGTATAAACTGTTCCTCAATACTCCAAAGAGTACAAGAGTATAAACTGTTCCTCAATACTCCAAAGAGTACAAGAGTATAAACTGTTCCTCAATACTCCAAAGAGTACAAGAGTATAAACTGTTCCTCAATACTCCAAAGAGTACAAGAGTATAAACTGTTCCTCAATACTCCAAAGAGTACAAGAGTATAAACTGTTCCTCAATACTCCAAAGAGTACAAGAGTATAAACTGTTCCTCAATACTCCAAAGAGTACAAGAGTATAAACTGTTCCTCAATACTCCAAAGAGTACAAGAGTATAAACTGTTCCTCAATACTCCAAAGAGTACAAGAGTATAAACTGTTCCTCAATACTCCAAAGAGTACAAGAGTATAAACTGTTCCTCAATACTCCAAAGAGTACAAGAGTATAAACTGTTCCTCAATACTCCAAAGAGTACAAGAGTATAAACTGTTCCTCAATACTCCAAAGAGTACAAGAGTATAAACTGTTCCTCAATACTCCAAAGAGTACAAGAGTATAAACTGTTCCTCAATACTCCAAAGAGTACAAGAGTATAAACTGTTCCTCAATACTCCAAAGAGTACAAGAGTATAAACTGTTCCTCAATACTCCAAAGAGTACAAGAGTATAAACTGTTCCTCAATACTCCAAAGAGTACAAGAGTATAAACTGTTCCTCAATACTCCAAAGAGTACAAGAGTATAAACTGTTCCTCAATACTCCAAAGAGTACAAGAGTATAAACTGTTCCTCAATACTCCAAAGAGTACAAGAGTATAAACTGTTCCTCAATACTCCAAAGAGTACAAGAGTATAAACTGTTCCTCAATACTCCAAAGAGTACAAGAGTATAAACTGTTCCTCAATACTCCAAAGAGTACAAGAGTATAAACTGTTCCTCAATACTCCAAAGAGTACAAGAGTATAAACTGTTCCTCAATACTCCAAAGAGTACAAGAGTATAAACTGTTCCTCAATACTCCAAAGAGTACAAGAGTATAAACTGTTCCTCAATACTCCAAAGAGTACAAGAGTATAAACTGTTCCTCAATACTCCAAAGAGTACAAGAGTATAAACTGTTCCTCAATACTCCAAAGAGTACAAGAGTATAAACTGTTCCTCAATACTCCAAAGAGTACAAGAGTATAAACTGTTCCTCAATACTCCAAAGAGTACAAGAGTATAAACTGTTCCTCAATACTCCAAAGAGTACAAGAGTATAAACTGTTCCTCAATACTCCAAAGAGTACAAGAGTATAAACTGTTCCTCAATACTCCAAAGAGTACAAGAGTATAAACTGTTCCTCAATACTCCAAAGAGTACAAGAGTATAAACTGTTCCTCAATACTCCAAAGAGTACAAGAGTATAAACTGTTCCTCAATACTCCAAAGAGTACAAGAGTATAAACTGTTCCTCAATACTCCAAAGAGTACAAGAGTATAAACTGTTCCTCAATACTCCAAAGAGTACAAGAGTATAAACTGTTCCTCAATACTCCAAAGAGTACAAGAGTATAAACTGTTCCTCAATACTCCAAAGAGTACAAGAGTATAAACTGTTCCTCAATACTCCAAAGAGTACAAGAGTATAAACTGTTCCTCAATACTCCAAAGAGTACAAGAGTATAAACTGTTCCTCAATACTCCAAAGAGTACAAGAGTATAAACTGTTCCTCAATACTCCAAAGAGTACAAGAGTATAAACTGTTCCTCAATACTCCAAAGAGTACAAGAGTATAAACTGTTCCTCAATACTCCAAAGAGTACAAGAGTATAAACTGTTCCTCAATACTCCAAAGAGTACAAGAGTATAAACTGTTCCTCAATACTCCAAAGAGTACAAGAGTATAAACTGTTCCTCAATACTCCAAAGAGTACAAGAGTATAAACTGTTCCTCAATACTCCAAAGAGTACAAGAGTATAAACTGTTCCTCAATACTCCAAAGAGTACAAGAGTATAAACTGTTCCTCAATACTCCAAAGAGTACAAGAGTATAAACTGTTCCTCAATACTCCAAAGAGTACAAGAGTATAAACTGTTCCTCAATACTCCAAAGAGTACAAGAGTATAAACTGTTCCTCAATACTCCAAAGAGTACAAGAGTATAAACTGTTCCTCAATACTCCAAAGAGTACAAGAGTATAAACTGTTCCTCAATACTCCAAAGAGTACAAGAGTATAAACTGTTCCTCAATACTCCAAAGAGTACAAGAGTATAAACTGTTCCTCAATACTCCAAAGAGTACAAGAGTATAAACTGTTCCTCAATACTCCAAAGAGTACAAGAGTATAAACTGTTCCTCAATACTCCAAAGAGTACAAGAGTATAAACTGTTCCTCAATACTCCAAAGAGTACAAGAGTATAAACTGTTCCTCAATACTCCAAAGAGTACAAGAGTATAAACTGTTCCTCAATACTCCAAAGAGTACAAGAGTATAAACTGTTCCTCAATACTCCAAAGAGTACAAGAGTATAAACTGTTCCTCAATACTCCAAAGAGTACAAGAGTATAAACTGTTCCTCAATACTCCAAAGAGTACAAGAGTATAAACTGTTCCTCAATACTCCAAAGAGTACAAGAGTATAAACTGTTCCTCAATACTCCAAAGAGTACAAGAGTATAAACTGTTCCTCAATACTCCAAAGAGTACAAGAGTATAAACTGTTCCTCAATACTCCAAAGAGTACAAGAGTATAAACTGTTCCTCAATACTCCAAAGAGTACAAGAGTATAAACTGTTCCTCAATACTCCAAAGAGTACAAGAGTATAAACTGTTCCTCAATACTCCAAAGAGTACAAGAGTATAAACTGTTCCTCAATACTCCAAAGAGTACAAGAGTATAAACTGTTCCTCAATACTCCAAAGAGTACAAGAGTATAAACTGTTCCTCAATACTCCAAAGAGTACAAGAGTATAAACTGTTCCTCAATACTCCAAAGAGTACAAGAGTATAAACTGTTCCTCAATACTCCAAAGAGTACAAGAGTATAAACTGTTCCTCAATACTCCAAAGAGTACAAGAGTATAAACTGTTCCTCAATACTCCAAAGAGTACAAGAGTATAAACTGTTCCTCAATACTCCAAAGAGTACAAGAGTATAAACTGTTCCTCAATACTCCAAAGAGTACAAGAGTATAAACTGTTCCTCAATACTCCAAAGAGTACAAGAGTATAAACTGTTCCTCAATACTCCAAAGAGTACAAGAGTATAAACTGTTCCTCAATACTCCAAAGAGTACAAGAGTATAAACTGTTCCTCAATACTCCAAAGAGTACAAGAGTATAAACTGTTCCTCAATACTCCAAAGAGTACAAGAGTATAAACTGTTCCTCAATACTCCAAAGAGTACAAGAGTATAAACTGTTCCTCAATACTCCAAAGAGTACAAGAGTATAAACTGTTCCTCAATACTCCAAAGAGTACAAGAGTATAAACTGTTCCTCAATACTCCAAAGAGTACAAGAGTATAAACTGTTCCTCAATACTCCAAAGAGTACAAGAGTATAAACTGTTCCTCAATACTCCAAAGAGTACAAGAGTATAAACTGTTCCTCAATACTCCAAAGAGTACAAGAGTATAAACTGTTCCTCAATACTCCAAAGAGTACAAGAGTATAAACTGTTCCTCAATACTCCAAAGAGTACAAGAGTATAAACTGTTCCTCAATACTCCAAAGAGTACAAGAGTATAAACTGTTCCTCAATACTCCAAAGAGTACAAGAGTATAAACTGTTCCTCAATACTCCAAAGAGTACAAGAGTATAAACTGTTCCTCAATACTCCAAAGAGTACAAGAGTATAAACTGTTCCTCAATACTCCAAAGAGTACAAGAGTATAAACTGTTCCTCAATACTCCAAAGAGTACAAGAGTATAAACTGTTCCTCAATACTCCAAAGAGTACAAGAGTATAAACTGTTCCTCAATACTCCAAAGAGTACAAGAGTATAAACTGTTCCTCAATACTCCAAAGAGTACAAGAGTATAAACTGTTCCTCAATACTCCAAAGAGTACAAGAGTATAAACTGTTCCTCAATACTCCAAAGAGTACAAGAGTATAAACTGTTCCTCAATACTCCAAAGAGTACAAGAGTATAAACTGTTCCTCAATACTCCAAAGAGTACAAGAGTATAAACTGTTCCTCAATACTCCAAAGAGTACAAGAGTATAAACTGTTCCTCAATACTCCAAAGAGTACAAGAGTATAAACTGTTCCTCAATACTCCAAAGAGTACAAGAGTATAAACTGTTCCTCAATACTCCAAAGAGTACAAGAGTATAAACTGTTCCTCAATACTCCAAAGAGTACAAGAGTATAAACTGTTCCTCAATACTCCAAAGAGTACAAGAGTATAAACTGTTCCTCAATACTCCAAAGAGTACAAGAGTATAAACTGTTCCTCAATACTCCAAAGAGTACAAGAGTATAAACTGTTCCTCAATACTCCAAAGAGTACAAGAGTATAAACTGTTCCTCAATACTCCAAAGAGTACAAGAGTATAAACTGTTCCTCAATACTCCAAAGAGTACAAGAGTATAAACTGTTCCTCAATACTCCAAAGAGTACAAGAGTATAAACTGTTCCTCAATACTCCAAAGAGTACAAGAGTATAAACTGTTCCTCAATACTCCAAAGAGTACAAGAGTATAAACTGTTCCTCAATACTCCAAAGAGTACAAGAGTATAAACTGTTCCTCAATACTCCAAAGAGTACAAGAGTATAAACTGTTCCTCAATACTCCAAAGAGTACAAGAGTATAAACTGTTCCTCAATACTCCAAAGAGTACAAGAGTATAAACTGTTCCTCAATACTCCAAAGAGTACAAGAGTATAAACTGTTCCTCAATACTCCAAAGAGTACAAGAGTATAAACTGTTCCTCAATACTCCAAAGAGTACAAGAGTATAAACTGTTCCTCAATACTCCAAAGAGTACAAGAGTATAAACTGTTCCTCAATACTCCAAAGAGTACAAGAGTATAAACTGTTCCTCAATACTCCAAAGAGTACAAGAGTATAAACTGTTCCTCAATACTCCAAAGAGTACAAGAGTATAAACTGTTCCTCAATACTCCAAAGAGTACAAGAGTATAAACTGTTCCTCAATACTCCAAAGAGTACAAGAGTATAAACTGTTCCTCAATACTCCAAAGAGTACAAGAGTATAAACTGTTCCTCAATACTCCAAAGAGTACAAGAGTATAAACTGTTCCTCAATACTCCAAAGAGTACAAGAGTATAAACTGTTCCTCAATACTCCAAAGAGTACAAGAGTATAAACTGTTCCTCAATACTCCAAAGAGTACAAGAGTATAAACTGTTCCTCAATACTCCAAAGAGTACAAGAGTATAAACTGTTCCTCAATACTCCAAAGAGTACAAGAGTATAAACTGTTCCTCAATACTCCAAAGAGTACAAGAGTATAAACTGTTCCTCAATACTCCAAAGAGTACAAGAGTATAAACTGTTCCTCAATACTCCAAAGAGTACAAGAGTATAAACTGTTCCTCAATACTCCAAAGAGTACAAGAGTATAAACTGTTCCTCAATACTCCAAAGAGTACAAGAGTATAAACTGTTCCTCAATACTCCAAAGAGTACAAGAGTATAAACTGTTCCTCAATACTCCAAAGAGTACAAGAGTATAAACTGTTCCTCAATACTCCAAAGAGTACAAGAGTATAAACTGTTCCTCAATACTCCAAAGAGTACAAGAGTATAAACTGTTCCTCAATACTCCAAAGAGTACAAGAGTATAAACTGTTCCTCAATACTCCAAAGAGTACAAGAGTATAAACTGTTCCTCAATACTCCAAAGAGTACAAGAGTATAAACTGTTCCTCAATACTCCAAAGAGTACAAGAGTATAAACTGTTCCTCAATACTCCAAAGAGTACAAGAGTATAAACTGTTCCTCAATACTCCAAAGAGTACAAGAGTATAAACTGTTCCTCAATACTCCAAAGAGTACAAGAGTATAAACTGTTCCTCAATACTCCAAAGAGTACAAGAGTATAAACTGTTCCTCAATACTCCAAAGAGTACAAGAGTATAAACTGTTCCTCAATACTCCAAAGAGTACAAGAGTATAAACTGTTCCTCAATACTCCAAAGAGTACAAGAGTATAAACTGTTCCTCAATACTCCAAAGAGTACAAGAGTATAAACTGTTCCTCAATACTCCAAAGAGTACAAGAGTATAAACTGTTCCTCAATACTCCAAAGAGTACAAGAGTATAAACTGTTCCTCAATACTCCAAAGAGTACAAGAGTATAAACTGTTCCTCAATACTCCAAAGAGTACAAGAGTATAAACTGTTCCTCAATACTCCAAAGAGTACAAGAGTATAAACTGTTCCTCAATACTCCAAAGAGTACAAGAGTATAAACTGTTCCTCAATACTCCAAAGAGTACAAGAGTATAAACTGTTCCTCAATACTCCAAAGAGTACAAGAGTATAAACTGATTTGGCGAAGCATTGCTGTTGTTAATCTTCATACCTGCATCACATTGTTTCGCATCATTTTTGGTATCAGAGCACCTGGTTCTAGGTTAGGAAATTTGTGAGTCTTTATTATTAAAAAAAA
>NC_033796.1:12978074-12999790 GCF_001876935.1 Asparagus officinalis
GTTGAAAAGGTCTTGGGGGGGCAGAGCATGTTTTGGGTTGTTTTGGGGGCTGGAAGCAATTTTCCCTTTAATAAATTTTCATTTAAACCATATCATAATCAGCATGTAATAAATTTACTTTCAAGATCATTTATAATCTTCATGTTTTCTTTGTTATGTTTTGTTTTGATCCAGTTTCTTTTTGTTACTTTTACATGTGTCCAATAGCATGTGGAAGATCACCATCTTTATTCACTAAACTACATGCATTGGGGCGATCAAATATACGGTATGGAGTTCCCGCCAGCGATGCTATTAAACTGGAGGATGCCATGAAAAGCCATTTACCTGAACTATTTGAAGAACAACCTGGCTTACTACATGAATTGCCGAATTGGTAAGTTGATATTTGGTTTCTATTGCATTTGTTTCCTTAAAAATGTACCGGACCTATCCTTTTCTTTTAGTAAATGCTATCAAGGTCTACTAACTGCATAAAGACTGATATTTTGAGTATTTTTGATAAAGATTAATGAATGTTTTTAAACCCTGATGTCTAATATTTGACCTAAGTTATAATCATTGTGCACGTTGATATGCTTGTATAGACCATTGATATCTCATTGTCTCCTCTTAATGGGAACAGGGCGGGTTTGCACCTTTTACTAAATAAGTTGCATTGTGAATAGATCAGTCATACATTAAATTTTTAACTTAATCTTTGATGCATCTGTAGTGCACTTCCCATCATACAAATTATGGTAAAGTAATTAAATTTATTCTACAATTCAAATCTATTGGAATGCAAATTACTTCTGTCTTGAAGTATTATCAAAACGTATTCATGCGGATGTACGTGTAAATTTCTTGCCTTGTCATTCTTATTCAATTGATTCATTTAATCTTATCACCAACTTCCTCAGAGTTCATCGCTAAGTAGGTGTTTAAGTGAATTATTTTTTATTTTTTTTATTGTAGATAGGCAAATATAATGCCCGTACATCATAGTTCTAAAAAGAACATCGAATCAAACTTGAGCCCTATCATCTTGTAGCTGCCTCTGACTGAATAAATGGAGGAACAGTCTTCAACCCAAACGGATAATCCATCAAATTCCGCGGCGTGGCGAGCCAAAATATGAGCAACCTCGTTCTCAATCCTGCGCACCACCACAAAATTACATATCATTCATGCACCATGTGTCCGAATATAGAGCTCTGATCTCCGCCTCGCCTAATATCATTAATAACCTGCTCAGAGTCTCCCTCAAACACAACCCTCTGAGATCCACAATCTTTCACAAATCGCTTTAAATTCGACATACTCAGCATTTCCAGGCATTCGTATTAGTTTCCAAAAAACTGAAACTGGCAATCAAATAACAAGACCAAAGATAGCAATCAACCATTAATAATCTCCTCAGAGCATGGACAAATAAAACAAGTCATCCAATATAAGCAAATTAGAACCTCAAAAGCACTCAACAAAGGTGAAAGAGACAAATAAAACCTGATTTCAACTTAAATTTAAAAAAAAAAAAATCTATCAAGTTTCAAGATGGTTCCTCCTGACAATTTATACCTAATAGATATAGTCCCTCCAATCCAAAATGAATGTCTTTTTAGCCTTTTTATCAAAATCCATTTTAGTTGTCGCTTTACAATATCCAAGGCTTAATTTGCTACTTATTCCATTTCTATCCCTCTGTTGCATAGAACTCAGAAAAGCAATTTATTACTATTGCTTCTTCCCAAGCGTCACTTCTCCTCAAAATACAAGTATTAGAAGTGATGAAATCACACACCAGATTAGCTTCTTCCCAAGCGTCACTTCTCCTCAAAATACAAGTATTAGAAGTGATGAAATCACACACCAGATTACTACTAGTATTTCATTTCAAATTTATTCTTCAAAATCAAATCTCATGGCAGAAAAAGGTACTCCATCTTTAGGACTTGAGTTCATATTTTCTGGAATATTGTTCAAATCGATTGCATTTTGGTCGCTCACCACCGGAACATTAAGATCAAATCTTATTGAATTATCGTCACTCACCCCCGGGACATTAAGATCAAATCCTCCAAAGTTCATATTTGTATAACTCAGCTATTGGAACTTCATATTTTTTCCTGGATGTTTCAATATATGGCATGGATAATGTGGTGTGCTCCATTTATTTAGTTTTTTGGCTCCAAATAAAAAATTTGAATTTTCAGAATTGCTTAAATTTGGTTTGATTTTAGGCTCCAAATTTTCAGAATTGCTTAAATTTGGTTTGATTTAAAAAATTTTAAAAATTCAAATTCTGAAACGTGAGGAAGCTGAAAGGCTCCAAATAAATTTTAGGCTCCAAATTTATTTAGATTTTAGGCTCCAAATTTATAACTCATGAGTATTGATGTAGTACTCTAGCGTGATGAAGCTTAAAAGCTGATGGAGGAACATTAAATTTCATTTGTTTGTACGAGGAGCTTTAGACTAGGATGAGGGTATATGGGTAATCTTTCTCCTTTTCTTAATTTGTGTGTTTTAACTAAAAAGACATTCATTTTGGATTGGAGGGAGTACTTCACTAGGTACATCATCTAAAAGACAAATTAATGAATCGGCGCCTATCCATCTCCTTCAAAGCAGAGGCCTAAAATCTTTTCTGGTTCAACGAGAAAGCCAGGGTCGAACCGAGAGCTTCCCGTTGATATGCTGTTTTGTGAAGAGGATCCAGGCTCAAACAGCGGCCTGTTAAAGCACTGTTCCGTACCATTGTATCCTGCATCAAAATTATTATACCCCGATAATCCTACAGGCTGGGAATTCGTACTGGCGAGAAATTGGGCGGGCGAATGAATGTGGCCGTAGTTATACTGCAGCTGCTGGTGTGGAACTAGCAGCAGAGGTTGACAGGTTAAGATTTAGGCAAACTGGGTGGCGGTCGACCGCATTCATGCACATTGTTCACTGGGCTTCAGCATTGATGGCGGTCGACCGGTCCGGTCGACCGCAGAAGTTTCTGCTCGGTGGTCGGTCGACCGGGTCGGTCGACCGCCGAACTCTCTGGAGTTTTGGACCTCGTGCTGGATGGCAGTCGGTCGACCGGGCCGGTCGACCGCGATGGATCGCGGTCGACCGTACCGGTCGACCGCCGAAGCGGTTTTGAGTTGGGTTCCGTTTCCAGACCCGTTTCGTTTGAGAATTGTATTTAAACCCTAAACTCGTTTCTAGGGTTAAGCTTTGGCGATTTTGAGCTGCTGAAAGGGGATTTTGAGGGCTTCTATTGTTGGAGTCTATTGGAGAGATCAATTGGTCTTGTTTGAGGGTTTTGGATAAGATTTGTAACCCTAATTTGTATTCCCCTTTGATTTCATTAGTAAAGCTTCCCCCTCCTTGCCCCGTGGACGTAGGCACATTGCCGAATCACGTATATCTTGTGTTCTTACTGTGATTGGTTGGCTTGTGTTCACTTGTGGTCTACTATTGTTCTTGTGTGTGCTTTTGATTTGGCTATTTGGGGCTTCCGCGGCGCACAACAAGTGGTATCAGAGCTCCGGGTTGGATTTGAGAGTTTTGTTCGAAGGATTCACTATTGGATTCTTGGTTGAAGAGTAGATCTACAATATGGTTGAAACAAGCAGGGCTAGTTCAAGTGCTACTAGTACATTGGGGTCGGCGTTGACAAAGGCGATCCAAAATTTGAGCATCAATAATACTAAAATTGATGTCCCAAAGTTCGACGGCAAGATTAACTTCAGTTTATAGAGGTGTCCAGTAATGGACGCCTTAGATGCACAAAATTTAGAGGAGACTCTTGAGTTTCAAGATAAACCCGAGGAGATTGATGATAGGGTTTGGAAGAAAATGCACAGTAGGGCTTGTGGGGTTATTCGGTCATGCTTAACGCCGGATCTTATCTATGATGTGATGAATGAGACGTCGGCAAAGAGATTGTGGGAAACACTCAATGAAAAATATTTGACGAAGAGCATTGAGAATCGACTTCACTTGAAGAAAAGGTTCTACCAATTCAAGATGAAGAGGGGAGTTTCCATTCGGGAGCATGTTAACAACTTCACAAAACTAATTTCGGATATGGCCAATGTAGATATCATGGTGGAGGATGAAGACAAGGCGATGTTATTATTGTGTTTGTTGCCAGATGATGAATTTAGTACTTTTGTTCTCACTATGATAAATGGGCAAACTACAGTTAGCTACAAGGAGGTGACCTCGACATTGGTGAATTATGAGTTGAGGAAGAATAATTGTGAGCCCTCCGAGAAGGCATCGGGTGATGCACTTGCAGTTCGTGGCCGTAGTCCAAACCGCCAAAAGTTCAACCGCTCAAAATCAAAGAATAGGGGTGGCCATAAAAGTGTTGGTAGAAATCAATGTGCCTTTTGCAAAGAAGAAGGACATTGGAAGAATGAGTGCCCAAAGTTGAAGGATAGAGCCGGGAAGCAAAGGGGGAAAGTTGTACAAGCTTCAGAGATGAATGTTACCAAGGTTGTTGGCGACACTTCAGATTCGGATTCTTCCGGTTATTCTTGTCCCGCACTGTCGTCTGTTTGTTATGCCGACTCTACGGAGTGGATGCTTGATTCGGGAGCTACATTTCATATTTGCCCTAAGAGGGATTAGTTCACCAACTTTGAGGATTTGGAGAGAGGAGACGTGGTGCTCATGGGGAACGATCACGTTTGTCCTATTAGTGGGATTGGCTCAGTCAGAATCAGAATGCATGACGGGGTGACTAGGGAATTGAAAGAAGTGAGGTTCGTACCGCAGTTGACGAAGAACATCATTTCTCTTGGGACTTTGGAGGCATCCGGCTATAGAGTGATCTTAGAAGATACTAGTTTGAAGGTCATGAAGGGATCCATGGTGGTGATGCGAGGTGTCAGGGAAAACAACATATACTACTTGAAGGGCAAGACAGTTACAGGGGGTCTGGCTGCTTCTATCACCACAGAGGAGGACACTACCACACTATGACACATGAGGCTTGGACACACAGGTGAAAAGTCCCTACAGTCATTGGCAAAACAGGGGCTATTGAAAGGTGCAAAGACCTGCAAGATGGAGCTGTGTGAGCATTGCATTCTTAGAAAGAAGACTAAAGTGAAGTTTGGCACCGTAATTCACAACACCCAAGGTATATTAGACTACATTCACACAGATATTTGGGGTTCTTCCAAGCACACATCGCTTGGCGGGGCAAATTTTTTTGTCACTTTTATTGATGACTATTCCAGGAGGAATTGGGTATATACCATGAAGCATAAACATGAGGTCCTGGATATATTTATGGAGTGGAAGAAGAAAGTGGAGCTGCAGACAGGTAGAAAGGTGAAGACTCTTCGTTCAGACAATGGTGAAGAGTATAAGAGTGATCCATTTCTGTAGTTTTGCCGGGATCACGGCATTAGAAGATACTTCACAGTTAGAGAGACACCGCAACAAAATGGGGTGGCAGAGAGGCTGAACCGTACCTTGCTGGAGAAGATGCGATGTATGATGACGCAGAGTGGATTGGCTAGATCTTTTTGGGCCAAGGCGTTAGTTTATGCGAGCCATCTCATTAACGGGTTGCCTTGCACTGCGATAGAGGGGAAGACTCCTATGGAGCGCTGGTCTGATTCTGTGGCTAGTGATTATGATACTCTTCGGATATTTGGGTGTTCAGCTTATTTCCATGTTAGTGATGGGAAGTTGAATCCGAGAGCGAGGAAGGCTATCTTTGTGGGATTTAGAGAAGGTGTAAAAGGCTTCAAATTATAGGATCCACAAGACAAGAAGATGATCATTAGCAGAGATGTCACATTCGATGAGGCGTACATGATGAAGCCTCGAGTTCCTCAGCAGGTGGAGGAAGATCAGACAGGAGGGATATCACAGCAGATGGAGGATGATGTGACTCCACCAACTCCAGTTGGCACTGTTCCCATAGAGACTCCTACAGAGGTGATACGGGAAGGAGTTGAGATGACAGTCGGGCATTTGGAGGATACAGTGGATGATGAGGCTCAGGAGCAGGGTCATGCTCAAGGGTCCATTGCAGCAGATAGACCGAGGAGAGAGATTCGTCGGCCAGCTAGATATGATGATGTCATGGTGGCATATGCTTTATCTGTGGAGATCGTTGATGATTTTATTCCCGCCACATTCAGGAAGGCAGAGTCCAGCCCTGATTCCATTAGGTGGAGGAATGTTATGGAGGAGGAGATGCAATCTCTTCAGAAGAACGATACTTGGGAACTTGCAAAGCTACCTAAGGGTAAGAAAGCTATTGGTTGCAAGTGAGTGTATGCTAAGATGGAGGGATCTTCTATTGGGGACATTCGATTCAAGGCCAGATTGGTTGCCAAGGGATATGCACAGCTTGAGGGCGTTGATTACAACGAGGTGTTTTCACCCGTTGTGAAGCATTCGTCGATTCAGATACTATTGGCATTGGTGGCACAGCTGGACTTAGATTTGGTCCAAATGGACGTGAAGACGGCCTTTCTACATGGAGACTTAGATGAGGAGATCTACATGACACAACCTATGGGGTTTAAAACTGCAGGAAGAGAAGATTTGGTATGCAAATTGAAGAAATCTCTTTATGGACTGAAGCAATCACCGTGACAGTGGTACAAGAGATTTGATAGCTTTATGATTGGCCGAGGGTACACGAGGAGCCCTTATGACCCGTGTGTTTATATGCGTAAGCTACAGGATGGTGAGCACATTTATTTGTTATTGTATGTTGATGATATGCTCATAGCTTCCAGGAACACTTCAGCTATTGGGAAATTGAAAAAGGAGCTGTCATCTGAATTTGAGATGAAAGACCTGGGAGAGGCTAAGAAGATATTAGGTATGGAGATTGAGCGAGACAGGGTGAAGGGGAGATTGAAGCTTACACAGAGGAGTTACTTGCAGAAGATGCTGAAGAAATTCAGTTTTGAGGGTAATACCAAGGTGGTGAGTACTCCATTAGCTCCCCACTTTAAGCTTTCAGCTTTGATGTCACCAGTTTTAGTGGAGGATATGGACTATATGTCCAAGGTTCCATACGCCAGCGCAGTGGGTAGCTTGATGTATGCTATGGTGTGTACTAGGCCAGATTTGTCACAGGCCGTGAGCATGGTATCTAGGTACATGCACATCCCCGGGAAGGGGCATTGGGAGACCGTGAAGTGGATTCTACGGTATATTAAGGGTACCGTGGATGTTGGGTTGATATTTGCGAAGAATGATGAGACAGAGCAGGATTGTATTGGCTACGTGGATTCAGACTATGCCGGAGATCTTGACAAGCGTCGGTCCACTACAGGTTATGTTTTTATATTGGTTGGTGCACCGATATGTTGGAGATGCATTCTTCAATCTACAGTGGCGCTCTCTACTACGGAGGCGAAATATATGACAGTGACTGAAGCAGTGAATGAGGCTTTGTGACTACTTAGCTTGTTGGATGATTTGGGGATTGCACAGGAGACCATTCAGGTACATTGTGATAGTATGTCAGCTATCTATTTGGCGAAGAACCAAGTCTACCATGCACGCACGAAGCACATTGATGTCAGATTTCACTTTGTACGTGACGTATTAGATGATGGTGATGTCACGTTGGAGAAGGTCCACACTAAGGATAACCCTGCTGATATGTTGACCAAAGTTGTACCAGGTGTGAAGTTTGGTCCCAACAAGGTTAGAGCTCCGGTCGGTTGGAAATTTGAGAGTTTTGATTCGCAGGATTCACTATTGGATTCTTGGTTGAAGAGTAGATTAGCAATATGGTTGAACAAGTCAGGGCTAGTTCAAGTGCGCCACTAGATACCATTGGGGTCGGACGTTGACAAAGGCGATCCAATTTGAGGGCATCCATAATACTAAAATTGATGCTCCCAAAGTTCGACGGCAAGATTAACTTCAGTTTACATAGGGGTGTCCAGTAATGGACGCCGTTAGTCAAATTTAGAGGAGACTCTAGTTTCAAGTAAACCCCCGAGCGGAGATTTGATGATAGGTTTGGAAGAAAATGCACAGTAGGCCCTTGTGGGGTTATTCGGTCATGGCTAACGCAGGGATCTTATCATATGATGTGATGAATTCAGAACGTCGGCAGAGATTGTGGGAAAGCACTCATGAAAAATATTTAACGAAGAGCATTGGAAAACCGGCTTCACTTGAAGAACGAGGTTTCTAAGACGCAATTCAAGATGAAAGAGGGGAGTTTTCCATTCGCGAGATGTAACACTCACAAACTAGATTTCGAATATAGGCCAATGTAATATCACTGGTGGAAGGATGAAGACAAGGCGATGTTATTATTGTGTTTGTTGCCAGATGATAATTTAGTACTTTTGTTCTCACTATGAATAAGATGGGAGCAACACTACGTTAGGCTACAAGGAGGGGTGACTCGCATTGGTGAATTATGAGTTGAGGAACGAAATAATTGTTGACGCCCGTCCCGAGAAGGCATCGGGTGATGGCCTTGCAGTTCGTGGCCGTAGTCGCAACCGCCAAAGTTAAGCCGCTCAAAAATAAGAATAGGGGTGCATAAAAGTGTTGTAGATCGAAATGTGCCTTTGCAAGAGAGAGAGACATTGGAACGAATGAGCTGCACAGTTGAGATATGGCGCGGAAGACAAAGGGGAAAGTTGTAGCCAAAGCTTCAGAAGATGAATGTTACAGGTTTTGGCTGACACTTCAGATTCGATTCCTTCCGGTTATCTTGCCCGCAGCTGTGTCGTGTTTGTCTATGGTCCGACTCTCGGAGTGGATTGCTTGATTCGGGAGCTGCTTTCTATATTTGCCCTGAGGGAATTAGCTCACACAACTTTTGAGGCATTGTGAGGAGAGGGAGACGTGCTGCTCAGGGGAACGATCCCGTTGTCCTATTAGTGGGATTGCTCAGCTCAAGAATCAAACTCATTGACGGTGACTAGGAATTGAAAGATGAGGTTCGTACGCGTGACGATAGACTATCATTTCTCTCTGGACTTTGGAAGGCATCGCTATAGAGTGATCTTAGAAGATATATAGTTTGAAGGTCATGAGGATCATGGCTGGTATCGTGCCGAGGTGTCAGGGAAACAACATATACTATGAAGGCCAGACAGTTACGGGGTCTGGCTGCTTCTATCCACCGACAGAGGAGGGAACTACCACACTATGACACCTGAGGCTTGGACACACAGGTGAAAAGTCGCCTACAGGTCATTGGCAAACAGTGGGCTATTGAAGAGTGCAAAGAGTGCAAGATGGAGGCTGTGTGAGCATTGCATTCCTTAGAAAGAAGACTAAGTGAAAGTTGGCTACCGTAATTCACAACACCAAGGTTATATTAGACTCATTCCAGCACAGATATTTGGGTTCTTCCAAGCACACATTCGCTTGCCGGGCAAATTTTTTTTGTCACTTTTATTGATGACTATTCGCAGGAGGATTGGTGTATACCAATAAGCATAAACATCGGGTCCCTGGATATATATGGAGTGAAAAGACAAGCGGGCCGGTCGACCGCGATGGATCGTGGTCGACCGTACCGGTCGACCGCCGAAGCGGTTTTGAGTTGGGTTCCGTTTCCAGACCCGTTTCGTTTGAGAATTGTATTTAAACCCTAAACTCGTTTTTAGGGTTAAGCTTTGGCGATTTTGAGCTGCTGAAAGGGGATTTTGAGGGCTTCTATTGTTGGAGTCTATTGGAGAGATCAATTGGTCTTGTTTGAGGGTTTTGGATAAGATTTGTAACCCTAATTTGTATTCCCTTTGATTTCATTAGTAAAGCTTCCCCCTCCTTGCCCCGTGGACGTAGGCACATTGTCGAACCACGTATATCTTGTGTTCTTGCTGTGATTGGTTGGCTTGTGTTCACTTGTGGTCTACTATTGTTCTTGTGTGTGCTTTTGATTTGGCTATTTGGGGCTTCCGCGGCGCACAACAGCTGGGAGTTCTGACTGTGAACACCGATATTGATGTTGGCAACGCCGTAGTTATTTTGCAGCTGCTGAAAGTCCTGACCGTGAATGCCCACGTTGACGTTAGCCATGCCAGGCTGAATTGAGCATTCTCCGTTGTAGCCTTGAGGTAAAGGAGAGTTTGGTTGATAGTTGGCGGGTTCATATTGATCAAAATCTAAGGGGAAATCAAAATCTGGGAGTTCCGGAAAGAAATTGTCCTCACTACAGAAGGACAAAAGGGTCTGTCAGAAAATATGGGAACCTGCAACACCACGATGGGAATTATAACTGAAAATTAATGATGGAAAGAATGCAGTTGGAAAACTCAACAAATTGAAGTTATTCGAATTTCCTTTCCTACAACATTTTAGGGAAGGGCCAATTTTTGAAAACTTGAAAATAGGTTTCTTATTATCAGGTGGCCACCCCCAAAATTGTGTAGATGAAGTTCTAATCCCGACGTGATAAGGTTTCAGATTTTTAAAACTTGGCTGCCATGTTTTACCCTCAATTAAGTACTATAGCTCAGTTGGATTAGGAATAAATCCATATGGGTTAAAAGTTCAGATAAACCACAATTCTTTTCAAAATTATAGTTTTCTTTCCCAGTCTGAATTGGAGGGGTAAAGCTAACCGCATATATATAGATATATATATATATTATATATTATAGAGAGAGAGAGAGAGAAATGGGTATGCTTGGTATCAAGCACAAATTTTAGGCCTTGGTAGTGAGGTGTCTCATTTTCATCCACTCATTCAATTGGGGGACCACATTCAACCCATGGTGAATGTGGTCCCCCATTTGAATGAGTGGAGGATAATATGCCACCTCCACTGACCAAGCACAAATTTTGTGCTTGGTACCAGCATACCCATATTCCTCATATATATATATTTATATATTTATAATAATATATATATATATATATATATATATTATATATATATATATATAATTATATATATATATATATATCACAGCAGTCCAGATAACCTCATAATTTTCAAATAACTATAAATTAAAAAATTGAGATAAAGCCCAACTCTTCTCTAACTCTTCGACGTCAAACCCCCCGCAGTATTTAAGTCCTCCTGTTTAAGAAGAGACGCGGAGAAGACAGAATTCTCGACCCTTTGAAGGACCCGAGAACATTTTTCCTTCAGCCAGCACCATGGCGAATCAAGGAGACGAACCAAAACCAAATCTCTTATCAGTTTGGTCATCCATTTCCTTCTGCAGATGAAGATTTCTTGCCTACGCTCCCCAGCATTCCTGAATTTTTCGATCAATTCGAACCGACCAATCATGCACCAAACTATGCATTACCCCAGCAATGCTATGAAATAGGCAACTTCAGCATCAACATTGGTGGTCGCAATCAGAACTTTCAGCAGCAGGAGCAGCAGCGGATTAATTATGGCGAAATGCCTGCTCATAACTCTGCAATTACAAGTATACATCCTGCAGGCTTATCGGAGAATCATAATTTTAATGCAGGCAACTTTGCTCGCTCGCAACAGTACTTCAACACGCTGCAGTTTGCTAATGCGCGCCATTCCAGTTGGATTAGGACGGGGAGGGGCAGGATGGGAAACTCTCAAGGCAATTTGGACCAGAACAAGTTTTAGGGGTATTTGCTTTGAAGGAGATGGGCTGCCGATGATTTGTTAGTGTTTATCGTAATATATTTATTTATAGAAAATAGGGAAAAAGAACAGGTGGGTTTTTTTATTTTATTTGGGAGAGTATGTATTAGGTATAAATTTTTGGGTGGAACTATCTTCAAACTTGTTAGATCGTTTCATTAAGTTGCAATTTACATTTTATTTGGCTCTTTGTTCAGTGGTTTTCAGGTTTTTATTTGCTTGTGATGGATGAGCATTGTTGAAAAATTGGTTATTTTGGGCATCTACATGTCCCTATGATTCTTCACTTTTTCTTTTTAAGTTAATGTCCAAGGATTGGTACCCCGCGCACATGCACCTAAAGAGACTTTGCATTTAGCATGCCTGTAAGTGGTACGCCAATTTTGGAGAACCCGAATAAGTTCATAATATTTTTCTGAAAACCCAGGAATAAATTTACTCAAGATGTACAGGCATATAGTTCTGAACTAGGTATACAAGTTCATGATGCATAATAGTATAGTTACAATCTCTAATAACTGGAGACAGCTTACATGTCATTGAATTCTAAGAATGAAACAAGATGAGGTGGCTGCTGCATTGTAGAAAATTACCACATGATTTAACAAGCTATATTAACAAGTTACATTGGGGAAAAACATCAAAAAGACATGATAAGATAGCGCGAGGAAAAGATGTAACAATTAAATAATTAATTAATTTGATTAATAATTAAACCAGACGACTTCATTAGTTAAAATTGCCAATATCCAAGTAACATGCACGTAGAATTAATTGAATGGAACAGTACCGTTGAAACTTTTTCATATTCAAGATATTGTTTGAGGTACACCTGTCTTGTTCAGTCCATCTATATGGATCCTTATATATAGCCAAAAGTTGAGAAAAGCTGACAACAATTTTTGAATTCATTCAAGATCAAACCCCATATTTTCTCAGGTTCTGATTTCTGATATTAAGGAGGAGAAGCGGAGAGATCAAACTCCAAAAGAAGTCTCAGCCATTTCAAGGACCAGAGCACAATTTTTCCTGCAGCTAACAACATGGCCAAGCAAGAAAATGGATCTTCAACTCATGAAATCTGCGAAGGCCAAGAAGAGAAAGATCCAAAAACATTGCCTGATGGTTTCAGATTTCTTCCTTCAGAGGAGGTGATCATTACTACCTACCTGAGGCCTAAGGCCCTTGGCAATGATATCCCTTGCAAAGACATCATCGTCGACGTCAATGTGTATGATTATAGCCCGGCACAGCTTGCAGGTATCTTGATCAAACGTTTCCGTATCTGTTTCTGATCGTTTTTAGGTAGACATACATATGTATGCGTAATGTTAGGTTATGAGTCACTATGTGGCATTGTAGCTTATGTCTTGTTCAGCATTATCTGAGTGCTATTTCTTGAGGTTTCTGGTTTAGACTTTATTTTTATTGGAGCACCCAATGCAAACTGTCTAGATTCCTATAATAACAAAACTGTATTATAATGAAGATGGTTTCTTGAAAAAAACCAAAGTTTTTTATATTGATCAAGATTTTGATGTCGGTATTGTTTTTCTTCAGAGGAATATGCAGGTAGAGAGCAAGAGAAATTTTGGTATTTTTTCACATCGAGGGATACTGGGAAAGGGAAATGGCAAAGCCGATCAACGCCTGGAGGATACTGGGAAAGGGAAATGGCAAAGCCGATCAACGCCTGGAGGGTACTGGAGGATATATAGCAACAAACCGATCAAGAAGAACAAAGGGCATCAGAAGATTACAATTGGGACCAAGAATTTTTTAGAGTTCTGGGAGAAGACAGAAAAGAGTACGCCTAGGAAGGATGATCCAGGGAAGAAGACGGAGTGGTTGATGCACGAGTACACGATTGAGGAGTCGAAGCAGCATGCGAAGGATGGAGACAAGCGGGTGAGCTTCTTGGCCTCTTAGTTTGGATTTGAGTTTCTTGCTACGTCGTGTTTCTGCTTTCTTCATGTTTTCTCTTTTACATGATGCAACATAGAATCTTTCCTTCTTAATCATCTCCTCTCTTCTAGCTATCAGTTATACTTTTCTTGTTTACCATCTTTATTTTCGATTGGTTTTGTTAATTATTTTCTTAATGAACAAGGTTTATGTTTCTTATTGTTTCGTGCCATGATTGTGAGCATCTCATTTCACAGTTTTAGTTTAGTTTTTTTTTCCTTTCCAGTTTTAATTAACATATAATGTTTTCTTCTTCTTGATTCTTGAATTAGTTAACATTCAGGATGCATGCCCATTGTTGAGTTTCTTAATTGATTTTGTATCTACTGTTTTCTTCTTCTTGATTCTTGAATTAGTTACATTCAGGATGCATGCCCATTGTTGAGTTTCTTGATTGATTTTGTATCTACCTCTGTACCTTTTGTGCATGCTGAGTGCAGCAGAACGGTGGGGTTCTGAATAAGATATATCGCAGTAGTCGTGGTGGCAATAGGATAGCTACAGCTATTGCACAAGCAACAATCCCTGGACCTGGACCTGAACGCGATCGTGAACCTGAAGCTGAAGAGGAAAACGAAGAATCATCGAAGAGAGCCCGCCTGAGGCTGGACCGGAATGAGATCCCAGACCTGAACGAGATCCCAGAAACATGAGGCGATCAGTCTCACCCCCCTAACACTCGACCATATTTGACTCAACCTGTACAAAACCCAATCCCAGATTTCAACTGCAGATTGTACACAAAGAACCTGGCTCCTTTATCGTCACTAGCTGCTATTATCATTGCTACCGGCATTCTTGAGCTCAGATGAAATGAGACAGTTATGGGTTCTTCATATTTTGGCTTAGTTTGGATGTTTGCTACTTAAGGATAGCTATTCTGGGAGATTAATTTGTTCTTGAAACAAAATTTGTAGTTTCTTTCTATGGAACCCTGATGTAAGTTCAATTAAAGATGCAAACTATGAGTATGTTTGTATGGATATTGGTGATGTGGCAGCTCAGATTGCCAATTATTAACATGCTGCAAACTATGAGTATGTTTGTATGGATATTGGTGATGTGGCAGCTCAGATTGCCAATTATTAACATGCCAAATTTGTTGAACCAAAAGTGTCTAGATTCTTTCATAGACTTTATTATCTTAGGATCACATGCTAATTTCCACATTGCAAAAGATTCATATATTAGCAATCCACATGATTACATGAATTTATGATCCAAGACCTGTAACATGAAGTAACAGATATGGTCGACCTATGATGACAACAGAATTAATAAATAAACCAAAAGCTTCAGAAACTTCAAGTTAATGTACAACGAGATCAACATTGAACCACCTTTTCCACCTAAGAACCAAAACTTGATGACAAGTAATGCAAAAATGTGTCAGTTTCCAACCAAGAAATAATTTTGCGACTCCAATTGAGTACAAAAGGTATAAACTATTGCCAGTGGCTAACAAAATCAGTGCCAATAGTAGTTCAAGCACAGGTTCAAGCATAGCACTCTAAACTTGAATTTAAAACTTAAATTCCAGATTTAATTCGTAGTCCTTAATATAAATAAATAGTATCCGAACTGAACTTTTGGATCTGAGTAATATTCATAGTCCTTAATACACAGTTTCTTACCAACTGTATAGGCATTAGCACAATTACTTGCAGATGACTAATCTATCCAGGAATATATTGGTATTCACAATGGTAGCAATGTGTGGAAGCAAACATGCATGTTCATATCATAATGTAATCTGTCCAATATGTGGCAAAGTTAATGCACATACATATTATAATGTGATCTGTCTCATATCATAATGTAATCTGTCCAATATGTGGCAAAGTTAATGCACATACATATTATAATGTGATCTGTCAAATAGGTGGCAGGGTTAATACTCGAGAAGGACATGCACATCTTTATACATATATTGACTCCATCATAATATATCTGGTCCAATTTTTATCATAGACGTGCTAACGCAACTCCATTAACGTATTCTCAATACAAAGTATCTTTTCAAGGATATAGTCGAGGAAGTCACTCACCCTTAAGGATCTGAAGAACTATAGCTATCCTTTTCACAAGAGGATAAATCTTGGGGACCTCCGCTCTTGCAAATTAGATATTCGCATTTAACCAAGTTTTAACACTTACAAAATATTACTCTACACTATTTCAGAGTCCTATAAACCACACAACCATCTTGCAGGTACACTTGGGGATTGCATGGGCACTTGCCATCAAAGGCACAGAAATGCCCTGGCAGGTGTATATCTATAGAGAAAAGGAACCAGATTACCAATGCCACAAGTAAGCCGGATCGTGAATGCAATATAAAAATTATTTATTCGGCTATACTGAGTAGTTTGATGTTGCTAACCTTTTATTTTCTGATCCATGTGTTGTTCAATGTAGACTGTAATTACCACGTCAAAAACAACTATGCAATCAGCAAAATCATGTGTTTCCTGATGGATCCTCAAGTTTGAATGAAGGTTTTTTTATGTTGAATTGCCATAAAGCTTTGATGGAATTGACCATCATGATCAATATGCCAATCATAATGTGATCTTCTTTGATGCAAGCTAATAAAACACAAGAACCTGTTAAGTAAACGTGACATAACTTAGGCCAACTTGATACTACAAACTTTAAGACTCAGAAGCGCCTGGAGATGATATGCGACTGCTGGTTCTATTCGTGCTGCTTCTGTTACAGTGGCAGAGTAAATCCAATGCAAAGAAGACAGAAAAAAAGACTGAAAATATCTTTTTTCTGGAAAAAGAAGAAAAGAGCGTGGTGGTTGACAAGTGCTGTGTCAGGAGAGACTGGAGGGCGCGAGTAGCTGGAGAAGTCATCTTTCATGTCACAGAAAAGCTCTGAGAAAAGATTCAGACAGTCTCCTCCAATGTTCAACACATTGGCACTTATGGATGAAAGAGGTCTGTCTCCAGGCACAAACACCGTAGGGCTTGTCAAGGACGCTATTCATGTAACCAGAAATGGTACAAGGAGGAGAACGATCTAGGGAAAAAGGTGACATAATACCGTGTCTACTTTAGTCTCACGAATTTTGCAGTATATGATAAAGCAATTGGGAAAAAGATAAAGACTGCAGTGCACTGTACTTATGAAAGAAAAGACGCTTAAACAAATTTTTTTTGAGAATATAATGCAGAGCAAGGTAAGGCAGTGAAAGATGTGATGCTGCAATGAAAATAGAGTGGAATGACCCAACAAGAAGTTTACAGGTAAAAATTAGCCATGATGAAATTTCAGGGATGACTAGCAAAAAAACCCAAGGATTTGTAGACATGCAGTATGATAAATTCTACTAGGATTAAGCAATCATTTTTAACACCAGGAGAAAAAAAACTCACTACTAGATAGATAAAGGCTTCTGAAATATCCACAGCATTACTAAGTCGTCCGCATGTTTGCTGACCTTTTTATCATTTAGATCTATGGGTGCACGTCCGAGGGTCTGAATGCTCACCAATGCACCCTTCATTTTGGATCAGGTTCAAGTGTCTGCAGTGGTCAATACATCAACAATAACAAGATGAGCAGGGAAGACCATGTGTTTCCTTGTGGAATCTCAGGGTTGAAAAAAGCTTTGGTATGTCCAGTTGACAATAAGGTCTGTGGCGCGGATCACCTTGATTGACAGGCTCTGTGGTCTTCTTCAGTACAAACTAATAAAACACAAGAAATGATAACTGAACTTAGTACATTCTCTCTAACTTAGGTAAAGTTAATCAATACTACAACCATTAAGAGACACTTCTACATAAAAACAATAATTTGCTATGAGACACTTCTACATAGAACGTAATAGTTTTCATAACTGCTAGATGCAGCAGCGCTGCCAAGAGGACCAGGATTCACTGGTCATCTTAATGCCCTTTTTGGATCTTAAGGGATCAGTAACAGTTTTTGAATCCCATCTAAACCGTTCATGTTGATCTAAACACATAAACCATCTGCCATGTCAAAGAAAAGCTTTGAGAAGAGAGTTGGACAGTCTCCCAGTGTCATCACATGGACAATGGAGGAAGAGACCTTCCTCAAGGCGTTAATACCCAAGGGCTCATCAAGGGGGCTGTTCATATAATCAGATATGGGCAATAAGAGGACTGAGCAAAAAAATGTAGAGGTGCAGTGCAATGTAATTAAAAGCAGGGAAGCTACAAATTTTCCAGAGAACTTAGCACAGAATAAGGTGAAGTAATTAAATGTATGATGCCACATTACAACTAAAGTTAAAAGCAAAAAAATTGACGAGAAGGGAATCATAAGCAGAATAAGCAATTATAGGAAATATTAACTGGTGCATTACAATTTTCACAAAATAATAATAATAATAAAAGCCAAAGGATTTGTACCAGCCGAGAATCAACCCCATTGTGTACCATGCAGGATACAATTCTACCACTAGACTGAGATGCTACAATCACGGAGAAATTTGATTTTTTTAACAATAATAACATTGCAGTTTGTGATAATACCCTATATAAAGAAATTATACAGCTCACATCTTTGACATTATTAACTTCATGGTATTATATGACCAACAATAACAGTACGCTGTTAAATGATCAAAAAGCCAACTTTAACATATATCACATATTTATTAAGGACAGTGCAATGCTTGACATTTGATTTGAATATCAATCATGCTTAACTATGCAAACCTGAATTAGGAAGATAAAAACTCAGTACGGTCAAAGGCTCTAATCAGTTCGTCAAAATGGTAACATATGGCTAGTCTATTTTCTCTATTGAACTTAATATAAACAAGCCATTTTGGGTGTTGCGGGTTAGTTGGATAAATGGGTCTGCAACTGAGAATATCTTAAATGGTAAGAAAGATCTGCATGCACAAACAGACCTCTTTACATCCCTCCGTCTGGTAGTCTCTATTTCAGTATCCTGTCTTCACGGGAATCCAATTGAGAACAAACAAAAAGAATTAATCAATAGAAAATTGTTGCTGATTAGAAAAGGCCTAAAAATTGTTAAACGCATACCCACTATTTACCTCATCTGATGATTAAACAGGAAAGAATAAATATTACAGTATAATCTACTCAGTAGCTGGCTTAATTCTAGACGTAAGGGTCAGAATAGATTTATAACCAAGCACCAATCTTCAACTCATCCTATTGGGACACGGCAGAAATAGAACTGGCTGGGATAAACCTGTAAGATGACCCAATTAACCATAAGAGAAGAAGCTTGAAAGAACAGCAGCATGTCGACATGCTAACTTTATCTTGATTATTAGGAAAAGCATAGATAAACCAGAAAGAGCTGTGTTGGTTGCTGTCCAGACACAAGTTACAGCCATCAAAACCATCTGGATACCAGATAAAGAAACAATTTCTATTTGGACCCAGGTAAGCGTTAAGTTGCGCACAACCCAACTACTTATACCCAATGACGCATGACAATGTGATAAGGTAAAAGTAAAACAATAAAAGACTTAGCACAACAGGATTTGCATGCAGGACAAGGTAAAGCGATTTTAGAAATTATTTACGTGGAGAATTGCAATTTCAAAAATATTCAAATAAATAAGATTTGCACCAGCCGGGAATCGAACCCGGGTCTGTACCGTGGCAGGGTACTATTCTACCACTAGACCACTGGTGCTGTGATGACACTGAAACCTGATTAACTTTAACATGACAGCATTACAGTTTGCAATGACATCTAATATAAGAAGATATTATACCACTGGCATCTTTTACATCATTGACATTATTTAGAACTATACTAGTATATCATGAATATTATCGACTCCATGCTATCACATAACCAGCATTGATAGGTATGCTGCTAGATAATTCAAAAACATAAACCGTAACATATATCATCTCTTTATTGACGACATTGCCACAATTAGTAAGAACCACCAGAAAATTTCATCAATAGAATCATCTACCAGTTATGTCAACTACTATAAGAAAACGTAGTAAGAGAATCATCTTCTACTATTAATGACAAAACTAACGCAGAAAATATGTTAGGCAATTATTCTGATAGCAGAAACAATAACTTACTCTAACATGGATAGGAGCATTTTCAAGATTTAGCAAATACATAGCACGTAGGGGAGTGCCAGGAACACTTCATTTGAAGACAAATAAATGTACCGGCTAGTGTATGTGTCCGCTGCCCAGCTACCTACACCACAAGAAGCCAGGTCATGAATGTTTTACGAAATCTACTCGCTAAGTAATACTTAAGTAGTCCACGTATCGCAGGTTCATGTCTCTGCAGGCTAACCAGGGCATCCTTCCAGTTGAAACCCCTTATTGACCCTCAGGTTTGAAATAATGTGGTCTTCTTTGATGCGCGCTAATAGAACACTGCCAACTTGATGCACGCTAATAGAACACAAGAACCTGCCAACTTAATGCTACAAAGTTTAAAACTCTTCTATGCAGAGTATAATAAAATTTCAACTGATAAATGCACCAGTTACAGCAACAGCCAAAGCAAGTTAGTTTTCAACCTTATATGTTGTAGGTTGCCAAATGGAGAAAATCATAACAATTTGTGCGTTAAAATCAACAGAAAACGTTTAGATGGGATATAACAACCAGCATATGCCGGTGTGTTTAACCTCCAGGCCAAAAAGTGCCTGAAAATCACACGCGACTGCCTGCCCTGTTGAAGCTGCTGCTATTATGGTTTATAGACAAATCAGTAGTAAATTCATGCTATGAAATATCATCACATTTCTAATTTGATTATAGCACTATGTTATCCCGCCTCAATATCCAATGGCAGGACACTAATATATGTATGCATAATTAGGTTTTTGACAAATAAAATCAAGTTATCATGAGATCTCCTCATTATCTAACACAACTTATGATGGCACTCTGTTACCACAATTGACTATCCAGCGACATGGAATGAAAGTGACAATTACTGAATGCAAACCTCAAGACCTAATCATCTAAGATCTTGATGGAAGAAATAATCGCTAGAAGATGAGTCTTGATGGAATAAAAGAATGAGGAAACGAAAAAAGTTGCAATTTTTATACACAGTGAATAAAGTCTACAACAACAACAAAAAACCGGCCCACATCAAACCCTAATAAGACTTTTCTTAGACTAATTTAAGCAGCAAAATAAAACTAAAAAATAGGATGATCAGGCTTACTTGAGATATTTCTTCGCTGAAGCTGAAACTCAGGGCTCTCTTCTTGAGAGATCGGTTCTTGAGAGGTCTTTCTTCTTCGTCGAATTCGCCGATGTCGCTGGGTTCTTTTGAATTTTTTTCTCTTTGTCGTTTTCGCCTTCGTCTTCGATCTATTATTGCTCGCGGCTCCTTCGAACTCCACCTCGGAGAGCAATCAGGCTGCAGGCATGGAGCAGTTATAAGCGACGCCCAAATTGGCAGGCCCAAAATAGTTCATGGGCTATTTTTTACAGGTGTTCATAAGCGGAAAATAATATTTTTTCCGTGGGCGTGTTACATTTACGCGACTCGGCAAAGCACCGCGTTCATTGTATCGCGTATATCTCACGCGTTTATATCCGCGTATTTTCTCACGCCTATATCTCGCGCCTAGCGTACGTGTTTTTTCAAAAAAAGCCTCGTTGCCAAATTTAATTCCAAAAAAACCATCCAATTCAAGGTTATTTAGTGAAATAGACCCCGTTTTTAATCATGTCAGCATCGTGGCCAGAAACTGGGTCGTTTAAAAAAAGGAAACTTCTAATTAGGCATGATTGTAGTCGGGGTTGGCAACCTCGACTAATTAGAAGCTCTTCTAATTATGAGCGGGATTAGCAAAACCGTGTTAGGGCGAAAGTAGTCGGGTTCCAAACCCAACCAAAATTATCGGGCTTGTGAACACCAACCATTTGGCAGAGCGTGGCTTTCACGACGAGACGAATTTAGAGAATTTATAAACGCCCACTGTAGGCGTCAAAAAAATGCTGAGAGGTATCCAAACACAGCTCAAAAGGAAGTCATCCAAAATGTCAAAAAAAGAACACAAGTATAGACTGTCTTGCACGCGAGATAGTCTTTACTGTCTCGCACGCGAGACAGACTTTACTGTCTCGCCGTGCGAGACAGTCTTTACTGTCTCGCAGAGCGAGACAGTTCTCGAAGGCTCAGAAACTGTTTTATAAACCGCCGACACGTG
>NC_033796.1:12999807-13004755 GCF_001876935.1 Asparagus officinalis
TCGCGGGCCGAGACAGCAAACACTGTCTCGCCCGCCGAGACAGCAAACACTGTCTCGACAGCCGAGACAGCAAATGCTGTCTCGCGAGCTTGTTTTCCGCCAACTGTTCCTAGGGGTTATAAATACCCCCCGAATGCCATTTTTGAGAGGGGGCTTATTTCAGAGCAGACAGAGCAGAGTTCTTGAGCTTCTGGCAATCCCTTGAGATTCGAGCTTTGACTTGATTTCAAGAAGAACGACTATCTTACTTTGATAAGATATCGTTTCAAATTCTCACTTCGATAAACGAAGGAAGAATCATTAAACCCCTCACGATTCAATCAGAATCTGTGATTTGGTGGTCCACGAGTCAAAGTGCTCCCGGCACAGGCAAAGATCTCACACAAGCAGCGATCCAAACAACGATACTGCGTTTGTTTCTCAAGAGTTGTAAATTTTCCTTTTGTTGTGTAAAAGGAGTCTTATAAAAAGGCTATCTCTTTTTTTGAATTTATTGTAATCGACCGAAGATATAATGAATTCCATGACAAAGTCAACTTTTGACGAAAACAAATTGGCGATCACAGTGGGAGCCAATGGTCTCGCTGCCGAGACCGTCGTGTCGCAGCCGATCAAGATTCCAGTTGAATGCATGGTCGAATACGAATTCGACCAAACTAAATTTGAGGAATATCTCTCATCATCCTCTTCAAGATCTTCATTGTCTCGCGAGTACAAGAGGATCTCACAATTGAGGAAGACCTACACGCCAAAGAAGGCACAAAATGAAGACTCTCGCTTAATTGTTGCTGAGGATTCTACTCGCAACCTCTCTGCTCATAATGACTCTCCTCCAATTAAGGAGTCATTAAATTAAAGCCCGCCGGCATTGACGAAAAGAGCTCGTCAGAGACAACGCCAACGCCGCGCTCGCCAAATGGCTAAGGCCTTTGAACAACCCGACGGAGTTCGTTATCATGCGGACTTAGAGTCGAGGAGGCATCGAGTGGTTCAGTTATTTCAATGACCAATCACTCATGTCTCTGCTAAACTCACGACGGAGGAATGGACTTTAGTCAAGAGGGCTCGCTCAACCCTCAAAGAACGCATACAAAAGCATCGTCCAAACGTTGCTTATGCCCGTGCTCTCTTACAACAAAGACGAGAGAGAAACAAGAAAACGGTGGCCAAAGAACCACCAAAATTTTACAAAATTTGGATCCCGAAGTCTGGACTTAAGCAAGATCAGCATTCGGAGCCCGTTAAGACTCCATACCCGCAAAGGGGTAGTTCTAAACGTGCGACTCCCGACATAACCTTGGATCGCTCAAAGACAATAGTAAATTGTCCTGAGAATGCCAACAAGGTTTTAAACCCCCAGAAGAAGACGCATTCACCAAAAGGCATCGTCATACCTGGGAGGTCATACCAACAGACGATAAGATTTTCCGGCAATCATACCGATGAATCATACTATCAAGCTGGGGGTATGAACAAAACTCGAAATAGAACTGTCCAGGAAATGAGTTCTCATTGTTCCTGTGCTCAAGCTGGGGGTATGAACAAAACTCGAAATAGAACTGTCCAGGAAATGAGTTCTCATTGTTCCTGTGCAAGACTCATTAGAGCAATGCTATCAGAATGTGACTGTTTCAAACGAGAAGCCATCCCACGAAGAGTCTCGGTATTCCACAGTCTTTCCACCGAAATGTCGAAGCCTAAGCCAAGACATTTCTGCAAGAGAAAATCAGTTGCCCAAGATGATGAATTCCCTAAAGTCACCATCAACGTGGCTGATAAAGAAAAATCTAAATGGCATTTAAGTGAATCAAATCCTGACTTTTCCCCGAGAGGAAAAGTCAATTCAAGAATTGCCAAAGGGATGTCCCGACTCCAATTAAGAGCCATCAAACGCAGGGATTACGAGAGAATGCATGAAGGAATATCCTCAGAGGATGAACTTTCAGACATTTGTTCAGTCATTGCTTCGGATGATACCATATCCAGCACAGGACAAACCAGAGAAGTCCTCACGATCACCTCTGATCAATTTGCTCAAATTCTTCAAGAAGCTCTAACGAATCAACGTGAAGAAATTAGAGCTGAAATGAAGACAGAGATGAAGTTAGCTATCCAACAAATGAGAGAGATGCTAACTCAACGGTCTCAACTTCCTGAGCCCAGTCAGCGAGCTGAATCCAGCCGCCGTACTCAAAATATTGCTGATGACAGTGATCCGAAAGTGGAGAAAGTCATCTTTGCTGATACACCTCCCAATAGCAATAACGCTGGGGGTGGTTTAACGCACCCTCCCAATAACGATATTGGGGGTGGTTCAATGGCACCTCTTACAGGGGGTGGTCTAACTCATTCTCCTCAACGTCCTTCAAATGAAGACATAGACGATGACGAGAAAATAAAAGAGCTTGAAAACAAAATCAACGCTTTGATGACGGCTCAAGAAGTGAAAAGGACGGGTATTCCATGTCCCTATCCAAGAGAATGGGATTCAATACCATACCCGTCAAAATTCAATCTGATTAACTTCACACCGTTTGAGGGGAAGAGTTCGCCGATTCAGCACTTGATTTATTTCAAGTCTCATTTGGGCATGATCTCTGGAAACGAGGCTTTAATGGTCCGGTCATTCATTGGCACCCTTCGTGGGCCCGCCTTCGATTGGTACCGACGGCTCAAGTTAGGGAGCATCAATTGCTGGGATGACATGGAAAGTTTGTTCCTCAGCAACTTTTTCGATGATGACACCGAAGTGTCAGTTGGAACCCTTTTGGATGAGAAGCAAAAAGACAGAGAATCTATTGATAATTTTGTCAAGCGCTTCCGTGACAAAGCAATGAATTACAGAGATCCTGTTACAGAGGAGTTTATCCTGCAAACATGCCACAATAATCTCTCCATCGATGTCCTGGAAGCCCTGGGGGGTATACCATCCAAAACTTGGAAAGAGTTAAAATTACGCGGCGAACAAGCTGAACACTTTCTTAAAAGAAAGAAAGCTGAGAGAAGCCAACCGACGACATCTGCAATCACTGGGAACGCGACTCCCGATCCGAGGTTTCAAAAGGAGTATTCTTTCGAAGATGATGAAGCTCCAGCCATCTTGGAATACCTCCTCGCCAATGACAAAATCGAACTACCACCTATTAAAGATCAGGATGGAGCTTAACTCCATTGGATACACGAGTATAAACTGTTCTCCTTAACTCCATTGGATACACGAGTATAAACTGTTCTCCTTAACTCCATTGGATACACGAGTATAAACTGTTCTCCTTAACTCCATTGGATACAAGCCAAATAAAGACGATGCAAAACTCCATTGGATACACGAGTATAAACTGTTCTCCTTAACTCCATTGGATACACGAGTATAAACTGTTCTCCTTAACTCCATGGGATACACGAGTATAAACTGTTTTCCCCTAACTCCGAAGAGTATACGAGTATAAACTGCTTCTTCATGTAACTCCAAAGAGTATACGAGTATAAATTGCTTCTCATTCCTCCAACCGGTATACGAGGTTAAACTGCCCTCTGATACTCCAATAGGTATATGAGTCTAAACTGTTTCCCACTCTTGACGGGAAGTTCCTGGAGAATTATCGATACTCCAATAGGTATATGAGTCTAAACTGTTTCCCACTCTTGACGGGAAGTTCCTGGAGAATTATTTTACATGTAATATTCTTAAGGATAAACTTGACGGGAAGTTCCTGGAGAATTATTTTACATGTAATATTCTTAAGGATAACCCGGTCATGTGACTCGGTATGATGTTAGACCCATTTTCGCGAAGAAAACTGGGGGTGGGTGGTTCGTGTAACGGAAGTTCCCAAAAGAATGTTATATATAATTTTCTCAGGGATAACCCGATTATTACAAACAAAGTGATAAATACTATATCCCCATGGTGATTTCCGAATACTCTTTTGCTGAGATGAGATTCGATCACTTATTTAGATCAATCTTCCATCTCAAATTCTTATTTGGTCAAACCTTTAAACAGTTAGGACCAAAGCCAAAATCCCCTCTCGATTCCTTCCATGAACGAGAGGTCCACAAATTGAACGATCGAACCTTTAAACAGTTAGGATCGTCTCAAAACTCTCACTTGGTCAAACATTACTACAGTTAGGACCACAACCAAAATCCCTTCTCGATTCATTCCACGAACGAGAGGTCCACTTTCAGTTGAATAATCAAACTTTATGACAGTTAGGATTATTCAAACCAATCCAGATTCTCTAGGTGGAGATCTCACTTCGAGTTTCCTTTAGACCAGGAGATAGAATATAAAATCCTTCCTCTCCAATTTCGGGTTTATCTCTACCAACAAACAAGAGACCAGGAGATAGAATATAAAATTCTTCCTCTCCGATTTCGGGTTTATCTCTACCAACAAACAAGAGACCAGGAGATAGAATATAAAATTCTTCCTCTCCGATTTTGGGTTATCTCTACCAACAAACAAGAGACCAGGAGATAGAATATAAAATTCTTCCTCTCCGATTCCGGGTTCATCTCTACCAACAAACAAGAAACCAGGAGATAGAATATAAAATTCTTCTTCTTCGATTTCGGGTTTATCTCTACCAACAAAAAAGAGACCATATTACTCCAATAGATACACGAGTCTAAACTGTTTTCCTACATTCGACAGGCAGTTTCTGGAGAATATTAATCTGAATATTCTTAAGGATAACCTGACGAACTCTCAATGGACATACAAGCATCAATCTGGAAATACCAGCCTCGATTCAAGATCTCAACAACGGTCAAGCGATAAACGCAGTGCCGGAGAAATATTAGCTATTCTACAAAGAACTGAATAGACTAATGGATGAAGAGATCAAGAGCCGAAGCCATTTTATGGATTCCTCTACACGATCTACTCAACCAAGTATTGAAGAGATCGTAAGTAAAATCTATCTTATCCAAAGTATCCCAG
>NC_033796.1:13005359-13042801 GCF_001876935.1 Asparagus officinalis
CCCCCCGAAGGCCATTTTTGAGGGGGGCTGATCATTTTGAGCACTTCAGAGCAATCCAGAGCAGAGAGAGCAGAGGTGCTGAGCTTCCGGCAATCCCTTGAGATTCGAGCTTTGACTTGATTTCAAGAAGAACGACTATCTTACTTTGATAAGATATCGTTTCAAATTCTTACTTCGATAAACGAAGGAAGAATCATTAAACCCCTCACGATTCAATCAGAATCTGTGATTTGGTGGTCCACGAGTCAAAGCGCTCCCGGCACAGGCAAAGATCACACACAAGCAGCGATCCAAACAACGATCCTGCGTTTGTTTCTCAAGAGTTGTAAATTTTCCTTTTGTTGTGTAAAAGGAGTCTTATAAAAAGGCTATCTCTTTTTTTGAATTTTTTGGATTTTTTTAGATTTTTTGGCGGTTTTTTTCTTGGATCTGGATCAAGAAAACTCTTTTTTCGATTCTAGATCTGTTTTTTGATTTAATGGCGGCGGTTTCAGTTTGAAATCCTAAGGGTTCGTACGTGAAAACATGGCGAACATTAAGGAGGTGGTTACCTCAAATTTTGGCGAAGCTGAAAGCTTCAAACGAACCTCGCGTTCGTTCAATTTTAACCGAACTTCGCGTTCAAACGAACTTCGCGTTCGTTATCAAGTGAGCCTTGCACTCAACGAACTTCACGTTCCTTCTAAGGTGAGCCTCACGCTCAGTTCTAAGGTGAACCTCGCGTTCAACTCAGGTGAGCGTCAAGCTCAATTTTAACGAACCTCGCGTTCGTTCTAAGGTGAACCTCGCGTTCAACTCAGGTGAGCGTCAAGCTCAATTTTAATGAACCTCGCGTTCGTTCTAAGGTGAACCTCGCGTTCAGTTCTCAGCTGAGCCTCGCGCTCAACTTAAGTTGAACCTCGCGTTCATTTCAGACGAACCTCGCGTTCGTGCTTCAGACGAACCTCGCGTTCGTGCTTCGACGAACCTCGTGTTCATTTTTAAACGAACCTCGCGTTCGTTCCCAAGTTGAACCTCGCGTTCTTTTATCAAACGAACCTCGCGTTCGTTCATTTTCAGACGAACCTCGCGTTCGTGCTTAAGTGAGTCTCGTACTCAATACAGTCGAACCTCGCGTTCGAAGTTAAGCGAACTTCGTGTTCACTATGGTTAAGCCTCAGCTTTTCATGGGTCCACTTTGGTATACTTAATTTATTCAATTAAGTTATGGGCCCTAATTAAGCTGTGAGACCCCAATTAAGTTTTTGGAAATTTAGTTGATTTAAATTAAAACCTTTTAATTTAAATCTAATCTGGTTTTTAATTAATTATTTAATTCAAATATTATGACACTAAGGAATTAAGGTTGTCTCTCACTCCAATTGATTAACTGAAATAAGAAGTTGCCAAAGTAACCTCTTGTGTAGATTGTTCATGAGGAATGTGAGATGTTTGTGTGTATGCTTTCGTGTAAATATTTAATCGGCCCAAAGGAAGGTTAATATTTATTTAGACTGTATACACATCTGCGATGATAAGCGTATGACAATTATAAGGTTTACATGTGAATAATGAATCGATCCAAAGATAGTTTCATTATTTGACATGAGTTATTGTCAATGTTTGATCATTGCAACAAGGTATCACTTACAAGTTAATATTACTGTCCAAAGACTTGATATTAATGTTGTGCCCGATATCTTGGATGGGGATTGTCATTATTTAAATTTTATTGATTATGGTTATTGATGTGAGCATTTTTTTTGTTTTATTTCATCTAATGCATCTGCTGCAATAATTTCTACTAACATCAACTCAATTCCCATGCTAAATGGGACAAACTTCAAGGTTTGGAAAGAGAACATATTAATTGTTCTTGCCTGCATGGATCTTGACTATGCATTAAGAACTGAACAACCCCAACCTCTCAATGCGGAAAGCACTCCTGATGCAAAGAAGGAGCATGAGAAGTGGGAGCGTTCAAATCGCATGAGTCTTATGATCATTAAGCGCGGCGTTCCGGAAGCCTTCAGGGGCATAGAATCCGAAGGGATTACTAAGGCTAAAGATTTCCTTACCGAAATTGAGAAGCGTTTTGCTAAAAACGATAAGGTAGAAACAAGCACGTTTTTAGCTCGCTTAATTTCAATGAAGTATAAGGGTAAAGGAAATATCAGGGAGTACATTATGGAAATGTCTCATATTGCTTCAAAACTTAAGGCACTTAAACTCGATCTTTGTGATGAGTTATTAGTGCATCTGGTTCTGTTGTCTCTTCCTGCACAGTTTAATCAATTTAAAGTCAGTTATAACTGTCAAAAGGAGAAATGGACTCTAGATGAGCTCATTTCATACTGTGTGCAAGAAGAAGACAGGTTGAAGCAAGATAAGACAGAAAGTGCTCATTTGGCCTATGCCTCTAAGGATAAGGGCAAGAAAAGGAAGAATGATAAGGAAGCTGCTAAGGGTCCAATTAAGAAGAAACAACATAAGGATAATCAGGGTTGTTTCTTCTGTAAGAAGCCTGGACATGTAAAGAAGGACTGTACAAAATATCACTGTAGGCTGTCTTAAAATCACAATAGATAGCTGATCCCCATTAAACACCGATGATAGAAGTTACAATCTGACGACTTCCAGAAGGCTACAATTTGAAGACTTTCACGTAGATCACTGAAGGTTACAATCTGACGACCTTCACGATAATGATGGAAGCTCTACTTCAACAGCCTTCACAATCAACATCGGGAGTTACAATCTGACAACTCTCATATTCTCAAGGAGCCAAGACGAAGATTACAAGACAATGATCTTTGCAACGCTTCGACAGAAAGAGACTACAAATCAATGGTCTCTTCAAACCAAGACGTGGAAGTCCTCCCCACGTACCAGCATCAATATGCGCCACGTTCATAGCCACGAACGCAGCTCAAATGCAGCTCCAAAAGTTGCAAAGGCAGCTTAAATCACCACTGGACGCAGCTCAACATCGCTGCCCGACGCAGCTCAACATCGCTGCCCGACGCAGCTCAACATCGCTGCACAACGCAGCTCAATATCGCTGCACAACGCAGCTCTATTCGTCGCCCGACGCTGCTCAACGCAGCTCCAAGCGCTGCCCAACGCAGCTCTATATCGCTGCCAAACGCAGCTTTCATCCGCTGCAAACGCAGCTTCCAAATTGCTGCGTCTGAGCTTTTGACTCGTTCAAACACGAGCTGAACGGTTTCAAAACTGTTTCCCACGATCTGAGGGGATCACAACTCCACTCAGGAGTGATTTAAGGGGCGGTTACATCCCATTAGCCCCACTTAGGAGCGAATTAAGGAGGTGGTTACACCCCTTAATCCCCTATAAATAACGACAAACTCAACAGAGTTAAGGATCGGATTATTGATAATCAGATCAAGGTTGGATCTTTCGGGTGCAGTCTATTGGAACTTCTTGGCTCGTCAACAGGATCCTTAGAGCATTTCTGGAGCTTTTGAGATCGGCAACAAGATCTTCTTCATCCTTGGCTTATAACCGATTTCGGTTAAATCAACTCTTTCATAGAGTTTCAAACTCGTTCAGAGTTCTCCATAACGTCAAATCGTGAGGAGAAGACCACGCTCCAGTGAAACAAGACGCCGGATCGTCAACGAGAAGCAAACTCGACGCGAGCATTCGAGGGAGGCATCTCATCGCCACCGTGAAGAACCCAGAATTAAACAAAGGGGAGAATCCAGATCATTCTCCTCTCTTTTGTAATCAGGAAATCCAATTGTAACTGAGATTAAAGGAATACAAATCAATTTTCTTTCATTTCTTTTACTGCAAATTTTTTACAAACAAAAGATGGCGACTCCGCTGGGGAAAAGCTTCTCTGACGAAGAAGTGGTGGCGCAATCCGACGTTCATCTCACTGGAACAACCGTCGAAACTCTCGTGGTAGAGTTTGATCAAGCCAAGTTTGAGGAGGCCCTCTCATCCGGATCCCTTAGCCCCAAGGCTATGCGCAAGATCCACAAAGTCTCCAAGGAGACTAAAGCTCCAATTGTTGCTCCTATGCCGAAGGAAGCCTTCTCCTTCAACCAAGAATGCTCGAACAGCCCCTCCTCCGAAGGAGTGGGCTCAGCTTCGGCCAAACTCGTCCACCGAGTTGAAGGCTCTGCGTTCATGCCAAAGCGACGTTTCTCGGGTCACGAAAGGCCCATAACAGCGACCAACTCTGTCGACGACATCGCTGCAGAGACCTTAAAACAGGCCAACAAGAACGCCGCTCGACGAAGAAGAAGATCTCGACGACAAGTACAACTTCGAGAAAATCGATCCTCCAACCAACGCGAGCCTCGCGTTCGTAAGCCTAAACGCAACCATGCGCTCTGCGTTTCTGTTTCAGAATGCAAGTCTCGCGTCTATGAGCCCAAACATAGGCTCTGTGTGAAGAAGACTGAGCGCAACCCTCAGGGGTGCGTTCCACAAAATGAACGCAACCCTCAGGGGTGCGTTCCACAAAATAAACGCAACTCTCAAATATGCGTTTCATCAGCAAAACCTGAAGCTCAGGCATGCGTTCAGTTGACGAAATCCAATACAGAGCCTGGTATATATCGTGGAGCTCCCTCATGTTGCCAAACCAAAATGCGGACCTCGCGTTTCAAGTGCCAAACGCGACCTTCACGTTTCAAGTGCCTAACGCGACCTTTGCGTCTCAAGTGCCAAACGCGACCTTCGCGTCTCAAGAGCCAAACGCGACCCTCGCGTCCTAAGTTCCAAATCCAATACCAAACACGACTGCAGCGAGACCCCCGAATACTCTGCGTAGCGCGATTAAATCGAGGGGCGGATATAAAAAGTTCATGGATCCAAGGCATCTAAACTAGATTCATGTTCACCAAGAGCCAGTCCTATCCAATCATAGACTGGGGGTTCCAATTCAAACCTCACAATCAGTGAGTAATTCTCTTCGAATCTTCATAATAGATTTGAGTGAGTTCATATCGAGAGAAAGACCGATGCAACAAATCATTCGTTCATTCCAATGTGAACAGCTGATTCCTACGGTCCTCTCGGAACGCCAATGCTGCTTATATGCGGCCCACAATTTACGAACGTTGCTTTGCCCAACCAACGACGACGTTCTCACAGGAAGAAGTCTCCAGAGACTGAATATCCTGAGGTCACTATCAATGTGATCGGAAAAGGGAAAGCCTTAAGTCCTAATTCCGATGACTCAGAGACAAGTCGTTCGCCGACCGTCAGAGAAATCGCTAACGAGTTTGAAGGAGTTTACCGACACACTCGGACGCGAACAGGAGCCATTCTCCCTGTCAACTATCGGAGGTTAGCCAAAGGAACCAATTCCGATGATGAACACTCGGCCATTGCAGAGTCCCAATCATCAAGCTCTTTTGTTGAACATGAGAGCTCCGCCTATATGACAGAAAGCCATGAAGATCTCGCGAAGAGACTTGATGAGCAGGAGGCCATGCTCAAATCTCAGCAAGAGGCCATCAATGAACTCATGGCCCTATTGACTCAAATAGTCGCAGATACGACCAAATCTCAGAAGACAGATTCGCCACCCAGGCAAGAATCCTCCCGGAGAGGAAAAACGTCTTCATCCCGACCTCACACAAGCAAAGGGAAGGGAAAAATAGTTGATGACACAGCTTCTGACCAAGAAGCCCACAACCTGGAATCTTCCTTTGATGAAGGAAGAGAGACCGAGAATGAGCAGAATCCTCAATCGATCAAAATGGAAGAATTGGAAGCCCGCCTCAATGCCATGGCCAACAGAAGCGAGCTCCAAGAAGAGGGAGCTGTTAGACCCTATCCTGCCGAATGAGATGCAGCCCCTTATCCTCCAAAGTTCGAAGTCCCGACGCTACAAACTTTTGACGGCACGGGATCACCGAACCAACATATCTATCATTTCAAGTCACAGACTGGGAATGTGATATCAAACGACGCCATACTGGCTCGATTATTCATTGGCACCCTCAAGGGAGTTGCCTTTGAATGGTTCAGGAAACTACCTGCCGGATGTATCCAAAGGTGGGCAGATTTAGAGAGACTCTTCCTGTCAAGATTTTTTGAAGAGGATACAGAAGTCTCCATCCATACCCTTCTTGCCACTAAGCAGAAGAAGAGGGAGTCCGTCAAAGCCTTCGTCAAGAGGTTCCGAACCATGGCTCTCCGGTGTTCATCAGGAATGACACAGTCTACTTTAGTAGAGACCTGTCGACACAACTTGCAGACCGACCTCCTAGCCAGAATCGGAGTTGCAGAATATCGTTCTTGGAGACAACTAATCTCCCAAGGTGAACAGGCTCAAAATATTATTGCCAGGATCAAAGCTGAAGAACAAAGTAGGCAGGATCAACCTGAGCAATCGGACGAAGCCCAACCTTCACCTGAGCAATCAGACCAAGCCCAATCTTCTCAGTCAGAAGAAGATACCACGACTATTGAAGCTAATCCTCTTTATTAGGATGGCAGGTCTAACAACTATCACGTTAACAATTACCTCTGATAGTCAATCTCATTAGATAGTGGCCCGTTAGGCGATGTGTCATGTCTACCCTTTTTCCCTCTGCACTTGCTCAAGACTGGGGGTTGGTTTATTTGTAGTTCATTGAATTATGAGTAGCAAATTTTCTGAGTTGTCATGTTCAACAAAATACCTCTGTCAACCACAAAATCTACCAAAACTATCACGTTAACCGTCACCTCTGATAGTCCTTTTCCTCCAAATTTCCCCACCAATCCTCCTCAATAGGATGGCGGGTCCATCCATTTCCTCTAAATTCTCCTACCAATCTCTTCAAGTAGGATGGCGGGTCCACCAAAACTATCACGTTAATGATCACCTCTGATAGTCCTTTTCCTCCAAATTCCCCCACCAATCCTCTTCAAGTAGGATGGCGGGTCTACCAAAACTATCATGTTAATGATCACCTCTGATAGTACATTTCCTCCAAATTCTCCTACCAATCCTCTTCAATAGGATGGCGGGTCTACCAAAACTGTCATGTTAATGATCACCTCTGATAGTCTATTTCCTCCAAATTCTCCTACCAATCCTCCGTCAAGCTCAATTTTAACGAACCTCGCGTTCGTTCTAAGGTGAACCTCGCGTTCAACTCAGGTGAGCGTCAAGCTCAATTTTTTTAACGAACCTCGCGTTCGTTCTTCAGACGAACCTCGCGTTCGTACTTCAGACGAACCTCGCGTTCGTACTTCAGACGAACCTCGCGTTCGTACTTCAGACGAACCTCGCGTTCGTACTTCAGACGAACCTCGCGTTCGTACTTCAGACGAACCTCGCGTTCGTACTTCAGACGAACCTCGCGTTCGTACTTCAGACGAACCTCGCGTTCGTGCTTCAGTCGAGCCTCGCGTTCGAACTTCAGACGAACCTCGCGTTCGTACTTCAGACGAACCTCGCGTTCGTACTTCAGTCGAACCTCGCGTTCATTTTTTAAACGAACCTCGCGTTCGTTCCCAAGTTGAACCTCGCGTTCTTTTATCAAACGAACCTCGCGTTCGTTCATTTTCAGACGAACCTCGCGTTCGTGCTTAAGTGAGTCTCGTACTCAATACAGTCGAACCTCGCGTTCGAAGTTAAGGGAACTTCGTGTTCATTATGGTTAAGCCTCGGCTTTTCATGGGTCCACTTTGGTATACTTAATTTATTCAATTAAGTTATGGGCCCTAATTAAGCTGTGAGACCCCAATTAAGTTTTTGGAAATTCAGTTGATTTAAATTAAAACTTTTTAATTTAAATCTAATTTGGTTTTTAATCAATTATTTAATTCAAATATTATGACACTAAGGTATTAAGGTTGTCTCTCACTCCAATTGATTAATTGAAACAAGAAGTTGCCAAAGTAACCTCTCTTGTGTAGATTGTTCATGAGGAATGTGAGATGTTTGTGTGTATGCTTTCGTGTAAATATTTAATCGGCCCAAAGGAAGGTTAATATTTATTTAGACTGTATACACATCTGCGATGATAAGCGTGTGACAATTATAAGGTTTACATGTGAATAATGAATCGATCCAAAGATAGTTTCATTATTTGACATGAGTTATTGTCAATGTTTGATCATTGCAACAAGGTATCACTTACAAGTTAATATTACTGTCCAAAGACTTGATATTAATGTTGTGCCGGTATCTTGGATGGGGATTGTCATTATTTGAATTTTATTGATTATGGTTATTGATGTGAGCATTTTTGTTTTATTTCAGCTAATGCATCTGCTGCAACAATTTCTGCTAACATCAACTCAATTCCCATGCTAAATGGGACAAACTTCAAGGTTTGGAAAGAGAACATATTAATTGTTCTTGGCTGCATGGATCTTGACTATGCATTAAGAACTGAACAACCCCAACCTCTCAATGCGGATAGCACTCCTGATGCAAAGAAGGAGCATGAGAAGTGGGAGCGTTCAAATCGCATGAGTCTTATGATCATTAAGCGCGGCGTTCCGGAAGCCTTCAGGGGCATAGAATCCGAAGGGATTACTAAGGCTAAAGATTTCCTTGCCGAAATTGAGAAGCGTTTTGCGAAAAACGATAAGGTAGAAACAAGCACGCTTTTAGCTCGCTTGATTTCAATGAAGTATAAGGGCAAAGGAAATATCAGGGAGTACATTATGGAAATGTCTCATATTGCTTCAAAGCTTAAGGCACTTAAACTCGATCTTTGTGACGAGTTATTAGTGCATCTGGTTTTGTTGTCTCTTCCTGCACAGTTTAACCAATTTAAGGTCAGTTATAACTGTCAAAAGGAGAAATGGACTCTAAATGAGCTCATTTCATACTGTGTGCAAGAAGAAGACAGGTTGAAGCAAGATAAGACAGAAAGTGCTCATTTGGCCTATGCCTCTAAGGATAAGGGCAAGAAAAGGAAGAATGATAAGGAAGCTGCTAAGGGTCCAGTTGAGAAGAAACAACATAAGGATAATCAGGGTTGTTTCTTCTGTAAGAAGCCTGGACATGTAAAGAAGGACTGTACAAAATATCACGCCTGGCGTGATAATAAGGGTACGTTCCTTGCTTTGGTCTGTTCTGAGGTTAATTTAGCTTCAGTACCTAGAAACACTTGGTGGTTAGACTCTGGTGCTACTACTCACATAAGTGTTTCTATGCAGGGTTGCCTGAGCTACCGAAAGCCAAGTGATGTTGAAAGACACATCTTTGTGGGCGACGGACAATCGGTAGATGTGGAAGCAATTGGGCACTTTAGGTTGTTGTTAGGAACTGGTTATTATTTGGATTTAAAAGATACTTTTGTAGTACCGTCTTTTAGACGGAATTTGGTTTCTGTTTCTGTATTGGACAAATCAGGTTATTCTTGTTCATTTGGAAACAGTCAATTCAGTTTATCTTTTAATTCAAATGTTGTGGGAACCGGTTACTTGAGTATTTATGACAACCTATATTTGCTTGATACAATTGCTTCTTACAATGAATCCTTGCATGTGGAATCACATGGTACTAAGCGTAAATTAAATAAGGAAAATTCGGCGACATTATGGCATAAGCGCTTAGGTCATATCTCAAAAGGTAGAGTTGAGCGTCTTGTGTCTGATGGCATTTTGGATTCCCTTGATTTTTCGGACTTCGACGTATGTGTTGAATGTATCAAGGGAAAACAGACCAAAGTGAACAGATTAGGTGCCAACAGATCTTCGGATGTCTTAGAATTGATACATACGGATATTTGTGGGCCATTCCCTACGGAATCTTGGAATGGTCAACAATATTTTATATCATTCATAGACGATTACTCACGTTATGGGCACCTATATCTTATTCATGAAAAATCTGAGTCTCTGGACATGTTCAAAGCCTATAAAGCTGAAGTTGAGAATCAACTCAACAGAAGAATTAAAACCGTTAGATCTGATCGTGGTGGTGAGTACTACGGTAGATATGATGGTTCAGGTGAACAACGTCCAGGACCATTTGCTAGATACCTAGAGGAATACGGTATCGTCCCATCCCACAGTACACTATGCCGGGTTCACCTAGCATGAATGGTGTAGCTGAAAGACGAAACAGAACTCTTAAGGATATGGTAAGAAGTATGATTGCTCATTCTTCTTTACCAGAGTCACTCTGGGGAGAAGCACTTAAGACAGCAGCTTACATTCTGAATAGAGTACCAAGTAAAGCAGTTGCTAAAACACCTTATGAGCTTTGAACTGGTCGAAAGCCCAGTTTAAAGCATTTACATATTTAGGGATGTCCAGCTGGGGCAAGGCCTTATAGGCCGAATGAAAAGAAATTGGACTCTAAAACAGTTAGCAACTACTTTATTGGATACTCTGAACGCTCTAGGGGCTATAAGTTTTATGATCCCACTATAAGGAATATTTTTGAAACGGGAACAGCAACATTCTTTGAGGATGTTGAGTTTGGGGGGAGAAATAAGATTAGAGACATTAGTTTTGAGGAGGAATTGGCTTCAGATCCAATCCATACAGTTACTTTTGACAATATTCAGGTTTCTATACATGTTGTTGCTCAAGAAGTAAATCCGGAACCTCAAGATGATAATGTTGAACAACTCCCTGTTCCAGAAGAACAAACTCAACAACCTCAAGAACCAGTGTCATTAAGGAGATCCACGAGTTTAAGGAGAAATGCTATTCCGGATGATTATATTGTATTTCTCCAAGAACATGAGGAAAGTAGTGGAATGTTGGAAGATGATCCAATCAACTTCTCTCAGACCATGAAAAGTTCTAACTCTCAACAGTGGATTGATGCCATGAATGAAGAGTATAAGTCTATGCAAGACAATAAGGTTTGGGAACTTGTCCCATTGCCAGAAGGTGCAAAACCAATTGGTTGTAAATGGATTTTTAAAACCAAGCGGGATGCAAATGGTAATGTGGAGAGGTATAAGGCACGTCTTGTGGCTAAAGGCTATACTCAAAAGGAAGGCATTGATTATACAGAGACTTTCTCTCCGGTTTCATCGAAAGACTCTTTCAGAATAATCATGGCACTTGTTGCTCATTATGATCTTGAGTTACATCAGATGGATGTTAAGACTGCATTTCTCAATGGAGACATTGATGAGATGATCTATATGGTGCAACCAGAAAACTTTGTGTCGGGAGACCCAAAGAATATGGTCTGCAAATTAAGGAAATCCATCTATGGACTCAAGCAAGCTCCTCGTCAATGGTATCATAAGTTTCAACAAATAGTTATCTCGTTCGGTTTTGAGATGAACATTGTTGATGACTGTGTATATCACAAGTTCAGTGGGAGTAAGTATATTTTTCTGGTTCTGTATGTGGATGACATCTTGCTTGCCACTAATGATATAGGCATGTTGCACGAAACCAAGAGATTTCTATCAAAGAATTTTGAGATGAAAGATCTTGGGGACGCCTCTTTTATATTAGGGATCCAGATACATCGAGATCGCTCTCGGGGTATTCTTGGATTATCACAAAAGAGCTATATCGATAAGGTACTTAAAAGGTTTGGCATGCAAGATTGCAGACCAGGTGACACCCCTGTTGCTAAAGGAGACAAGTTTAGTCTCAATCAGTGCCCTAAAGGTAACCTTGAAATTCAGGAAATGCAGAAGATTCCTTATGCTTCGGCTGTAGGAAGTCTAATGTATGCTCAGGTATGTACGCGTCCGGATATTGCGTACATTGTTGGGATGTTAGGCAGATACTTAAGCAACCCTGGTATGGATCATTGGATAGCAGTCAAAAGGGTTATGAGGTATCTTCAGAAAACAAAAGATTACATGCTCACATACAGAAAATCAGAAAAATTAGAGGTCATTGGGTATTCGGATTCTGATTTTGCTGGATGCCAAGATAGCAAAAAGTCTACATCAGGCTATATTTATATGATAGCAGGAGGAGCTATATCATGGAAAAGTGTCAAACAAACACTAGTAGCTTCCTCCACTATGGCAGCAGAATTTGTAGCTTGCTATGAGGCATCCAATCAGGGAATATGGCTGCGAAATTTTGTCACGGGACTGCGCATTTTGGAAAATGTTGAAAGACCACTAAGGTTATATTGTGACAATAAATCTGCAGTAATGTATTCCAATAACAACAGGAGCTCAACTAAGTCAAAACATATTGACATTAAGTTCCTGGTTGTGAAAGAAAGGGTACAGAGTGGACAGATATCCATAGAGCACATTGGGACAAACTCCATGATAGCTGATCCTCTTACTAAGGGATTGCCACCTAAGGTCTTTCATGAGCATACTGCTCATATGGGTGTGGTATTATTTGAGGATATTATGTTTTAGTGGGAGTTTGTATTTGTGGTGCTTTATGTTTGGTTGTATTGTCTGATCAGAATAAAGTATTCAGTTAAGACACTCTGTTACATTATGTTTGGTTTTGACCTCACTAAGAAGGACCAGTTAAAAATAGACATGTACTGATCATATTGCATGTAATTTTCATGCTGCACATCCATGATTGATCTATGTCGTTTGATTGTATTGGTATATGTGACCATTGATGGGTCGAGTCACGATAAATGTGACGAAGGCCGCTTTGATCCTATATTGATATAGTCAATGGACGAGATTGTTCGGAGATACCTTTTCAGTGATAGCAATTTTTGAGCTCATAAGGTTATACACAATTTAAGGAATCATATGGTGCCCAAGTGGGAGATTGTTGGATTTAATCTAATAAATCTATTTGTGGGCACATATGATTAATCAATGTGTATTGCTATCTTTCAGGATAACCCACTAAAGTGATCAATTAATTTGGGTTAATTGGGTATTTAAATAAGTCATGGGGTTATATGTGCAGATACCAGGTTGTAATTGTGATTTATTGAGGGGCTAAATTACAAAAATACAACATCTATAAATAAGGGGTTATGGTCCCTAATCTAGGGTAACATTCTCTAATTCTCTACACCCCCATCTAGCTAGAGAAATTCGGATTTAGAGAAACCCTAAGGTTAGAAGATCCAAAACTCATCTCAAGGTTTATCCATGGATTCAGGTATAAGCTTCCGCTCTTTTGATTATTGTTAATCTCTTTGAATTAATCATGGCTATATGGTTTTAGATCTCAAGTTTTGGTTTAGATCTAACATTAAAATCTTTGGGATCGAAAATTAGGGTTTAAGATTATCCTTTTTGATGATATTAAAATAATAGTTTTCCCTTAGCTTGATCTAGTTGCCTTAAAGTTTTAAGAAGAAACCCCATTAATTTTCCTAAGACGAAGCTAATTTTCCTCCAGCAAGATTCACCCCCTCAAAGGTATCCATTCAGATTTTCATCATTTTCTAATAATTATTTTATTTAATTTATTGGGTGAGAAATTTATTATTTTTTAAGTGAGAACAAATTTTACTAGATTTTTAAATCTGCAGTTAGATTAAATGTTGCTTTTAATTAATGTGGTTTCAAAAACTCACATTTCCACATTGATACTTTTGGTCATCATAAAAGATTTTACTCTTTTTTTAATTAAAGTTATTGGGTTCCTTTGATTTCATCTAGTTTGCCTTCAACTCTATGACGTTCTGTAATTTATTAAGTAATTAGTAATCAAGGAATACAAAAGTGACTCTTCATGAAAAAATTGAGCCTCGACTACAGTGATCAGTTAGCTGTGTTTGATTTTTTACAAATTTTAGTTTATTATTCCTTTTATCTTTCTTATGTTACCTCATATCTGGATTCTGGGTTTAATTTTCTTTTTTCTCTTTAGTTTAAACTCCTAATTGTAAGTTCACATTTCCATATTTTTTTGGTACAACCAGTGTCACACACTCTTTGAAGATACCATTCACTGGAGTTCGCAGCTAGTTGTTCTCTGTATTATGATGTCATGTTATGATCTCTCGTTGTCTACATAAAAGTTGATCCTATCGTTTTTACCTGATAGATGATTCCTCAAACTATCATATGAGAGTACGTAGAGGTCATCTGCATATCTATTATGCATGAAGAGTTTTGCAATCATCAGAGCACCAGTGGTCTAGTGGTAGAATAGTACCCTGCCACGGTACAGACCCGGGTTCGATTCCCGGCTGGTGCAAATCAACCTTTTATTTAGTGAACCTGCAACTCTTTTAGGTAAACTTTTCTAAAATTGCTTCACCTTATCTTGCATTCAATTCCCTCCATAATCTGCATTAAGTTCTTAATAAATATTTATTCGAGTATTTTTTTTCTTTCTAATGTGCAAAACAATGCACCATTAAATTAGTCGCATTATCAACTCGAATTTTAGTTCCCTATTTGGTGTTCTCCTCATACTCAGGGCTGGTTACTTGAACAGGCCCCACAGCGAGCACTTGGGCACAGGTGCTTTCAGTCTTCTTTGTACTCAGGGCTGGTTACTTGAACAGGCCCCACAGCGAGCACTTGGGCACAGGTGCTTTCAGTCTTCTTTGCGTTGGATTTCTTGATCATCAAGAAACACCACAGCGAGCACTTGGGCACAGGTGCTTTCAGTCTTCTTTGCGTTGGATTTCTTGATCATCAAGAAACACATGATTTCCCTGACCGGCTTGTTATGGATGTATTGATCACAGTCTGGATTCAACATGAATGGTGCACTGGTGAGCGGTGCAGAGACTCAACCTGCAGTTATAATCCAAACGATAAAATGGACCAAGGCTTTAGAGTTATCCCCAACATCTTAAAGATACATTTGGAGAGTGCAAGCACGCTCGATATTGAAGGTAAATGACTTCCTTGGCAGGTGTACGTATGTCTCTTGAGGAAAGCAACCTGGATGCCAACACCATGAGAAAGCAGGTTCATGAATGCATTCTGAAATGTACTGATTTAAGTGATACTAAGTAGTCTATATGCTTCTAAATTTTTATCTTTTGGATCAAGCTCTGCGGGTTTTTATCTCTACTGTGCTCACTAGTGCATCTTAATGTTGAACCAAGACTGATCACCATGTGTTCCCTGATGGACCCTAAGGTTTGAAAGAAGCTTTTCGGTGTCCAGTTGCCACAAAAATTCGATTAATTCATCACCAAGATCAATAAACAACAATCTTCTTTGATGCAAGCCAGTAAAACACAAGACCTTACACACAAAAACTTAGGATACATAATGTTTTCCAAATTTAGGATAGAGCAGAAAAGGAGTATCCCTCGCTGCTAAGTATCCAAGTATTTAAGTATCCGGTTCATGTACTTATCTTATCCCAAAGTAGCCATATGCTTCATAGCTCCATAGCAAAAAGTCATTTTGGATCCCTCCTTCATTACATTTAAGAAGTTCTTATTAAGTTTCAAACGGCACCTAAAATTTCCTCAATCATATTTCCTGATTTCATGTTCTATTTCCTACACTCAGTGATATCCTTTACTAAACTCACCTCAATCTCATGCTAATTCCAAAATTAAAGAGATGTATCCTTAACCTTTTTACATGCTAAATGATTAACAATTTCTCAATTTCCTTAGACCTTGAAGCCTTTTTCTGCAAACTTTAAGAAAATTTGGGAGATGGTTTTAAATAGAGAGATTGGAAAATTTTCAAATTACCATATGTTTAAGAAACATAAAATTATATAACAGAGAATACATCAGTTATGGTGGAGAAATTACGGGAGGATGGTGTATTATGATCTACAACATTACCAAAAAACATTATTTTATTTTTGTAGAGAAATAGAAAAAGATCAAGAAGATCAAGTTATTATTCATTTAATCCTAGCCTCTCTTAAATAGAGGTTAGGAGGATACTATAAAATAGGTATGATATAAAATCATATTCAATCACATCCCAAATATCTCTCAATCACATATTCCTAATATATTATTCCTAATCTAAGAGATATCTATAATATTCTTTAACATCCCCCCTCAAGTTAGAGCATGTATGATATACATATCCAGCTTGTTTATAAATAAAGTGCACACACTCTGATCTGTGACGATTTCTCAAAGTAATCTTGATCTTCTTATTTTTCACTTGGATATCTTCAAATCAGCTAATACTCTCTAAGGCCCCACCAATCAAATAATTCTCTTTAGGGATTTATCAAAAAATGATCCTTTCTGGGATCCACAAAGCAAATGATCCTCGTCAGGGGTCCATTAACAAATGATTCTCTCTGTGATCCATCAAACAAACAATCCTCTCAGGGATCCAATAACAAATGATCCTCTCTAGGATCTACCAAATAAATGATCCTCTTCAGGGATCCATCAACAAACGATACTCTCTGGGATCCAACAACAAATGAACATTCTTTAAGTATCTAACAACAAACTATCATTCCTTAAGGATCTCACAAATAAATGGTTGAGTTGACATTGGGCTCGAGCAAAGATTGACAAGGAGGCAGACGTCGACAATGATCGAATCGTCGAGATCTAGGCGAGGTCAATCATCAAAGGTGAGGATTAGGGCATGAAGCTGATTGACGGTTCAGATGAATAGCAACTCACGCTTAACAGTATCGTGGATGAGCAGTATGGATGGATAGCGTTCGTAATAAATAGTAGCGCGAGGCGAACTTTGCCTCGGATGAATAGTAGAGCTGACTAACAGTACCGCGGACAAATAGTACCACAGCTGATGAACAGTGCTCAAGGGTCAATAATACTATTTTGCGACGCAGCGAAATTAGGGCTAGGGTTTTGCTATGAGCGGAGGTTGTGAGTGATGGAGCGATGCGTCAAGATTGAATCCGATGTCGAAGCTGCCGAGGGGAAGCACGAAGTTTTTAGCAAAAACCCTCTCGGGAGCTTGATACAGAGGAAGAAGAAAGATGTCTCTCTACAATCAAGAGGATGACTCTGATATCATGCAGAGAGAGAAATAGAAAAAGATCAAGAAGATCAAGTTATTATTCATCTAATCATAGCATCTCTTGAATAGATGTTAGGAGGATATCACAAAATATGTATGATATAAAATCATATCCAATCACAACCGGAATATCTGTCAAACATATATTCCTTACCTTAAAGATATCTATAATATTCCATAACAATTTTCATCAGCCAATGTTTGTGAATAGCTAATTAGAATTAGAATTTATCATACAGAAAATTACGAGAATAGAAAATTTACATTAGTTATAGTTAATGTTACTATTTGCATCGGAATGTTGTAAACTAGAAGATAAATTTTGAACTCAATTTGAAAAGTTACTGCTTGGATTGAGATAAAAGATCTTGATCAAGACATAATAACTTTTGACTATCCCAAACCTTGGAAACTGAGAATTTTATCACCATTTGAAAGCCAACTTATTAATTTTTTAAGGAAAGAAAGTTATCTTATTTGTAGATAAGTTATTCGTGCATCCTTGTTAAATCGGTTCTTTTTTCTTTATTCACGATGATGGGCTCTCTAGGTAGTCATTTACATGGCCCAGTAGGCTGCATATACCTGCATAACTTGTTTGATAGTCAACTAGTGAATACTTTTTCTTAGAACTATAAGCTTCGATGATATGTTACCAATTGACTAAAAGTGGTAATAAAGGAACTCCTTCAAAAAGCCAGTTTCTCTGGAATCCCGTTTCATCCTTGAATTTTAATTTTTATCATTTTTATTACTAACTTTGAAAAAAATTCAATGTGTCATTTTCTTGTATATCTATGGCATAGATTAATTATAAATAAAACTTTAAAACTTTTTAAACCTTAGTGTTTGCTCCAGCACACTACAAAAAACATTTGGACCCTTAATTAAAGAGTAATGTGTCAGTGATCCTGTTCTTAACAAATGTGCCATTTGCTGTCTTTTCTGTTGAGACCAAATCTAACTATTACTGTGTAATGTTTTTTATATGACATAATCTTTATTATGTTTTGTAGTGTGCTTAACTCTAGTGTTCTCGGGTAGCCATTTTTTTAAGTATTATGAGCAGGATTTATAAGAAAATAAATTATCTTGATCAACTTTCCCGCAGTTTGTGACAAAATCTCCTTAAGTTACACTAGCTGGAATTATAAATCGATAATTTAATACACCATCATGATCGAATTTCTAACAGTTGCGCTAAATCATCTCACGATCTTTTTGCTGACTCAACTTTATATCTTTATCATAAAATCAGGTCACACAGTTGTCTCCATCAGTTCTAAAATCTGAGGGGGCTCCAGTTTGTCGGCGCCTTTCAAAATTCTGGAGAGTTTGTTCTCACCTTCCCAAGAGCATGCCATTCTGGTTTCAACCGTGGCTTCAATTGTGCCGAGGCTGTTAATGTTGCTCCCATGGACTGGTTGCCTCACGGGCACAGTGTGGTGTTGAGCTTTACAGTGAACAACAACGGCGGCGCAAGACATCTGCGTCCCATGACAAATTATTACTAGGTGCTGTGCAGGAGAAGCTGTGAGAGCACTATGGGAGGTCAAATTGCTTGGAAAGAACAATCCAGATAACTTAAGATGGCAAAGTATCTGTGAAGATGGAGTGCTTACCAGTGCAATTAAGGTAATTATCCCTAGGTTATTCATTGATGTTCCAGAATTTTTGACATACCTTTGTTAAACCCATCAAGTTTATGTTAGGCTAAAATGTGATCTAGTCAAAGTTAGGGATTTATACGGTACATAATTAACTAGGAGTAAGGATCCTATCAGAGCCTCCCTCAGGATGCGCAAGAGGTTCTGAGCCACATATTATAGCCACATATTATAACAAACAGGGGGCAGTTTGGTCATTGCATTGCCCCCTTTTGGCTATCAGATGATAGGACCCGTACTCATAACTAGTACTGTCTAAACATGTTCAATGACGTTTTTAGTAGACGTTATGTTCTATGTGATGCTGGACTTCCATACGCACAAAATTCTTGACTGTTAACTCTTGTCGTGACTTCCAATTCTATTAGGTCTTCCATTAGTCTCTGTCATTTTTTTTAGAATTCCTTTCTTCAATACAACTAATACACGCGGATACCATCTTTGTCACCTCCTCTGACTTGAACATTTTACTCAATCAGTTTATATGGAGTCTGATTTAGTGATAAATGCATCTTTGACAGATAGAGCATACGGCCGTTTTCTATAGTAAAGATTAATTAGCTGTAATGATTGAGTTTGGTCTCAATTATTTATTGCTTGTTAATGCATGATCTTTCAGGAAAGAGTTAATTGTGACGGAACAGAGAAGAAGAGAGTGCCTTTCTTCTCTTTCACAAGCAAGGAAGACGGATAAATTTTTTTGATTCGGTTAACGAGAGAGAATGTTATTCCTGTTTCTATGACCTTCACCTATCTGCTGCAGGCCGCGAGGGTTCTTCGAAACGTTTCTCTTGCCTAACCCATTCTGAGGATCTCTGCAATTGTGAGCCTGCACAAAGATTTTTCCTATTTCTCTATAGCATTGATGAGCTTAGTACTGTTTGTTTTCGGTAAAAGTTGCCTTCATTATCGAATTCATTATAATATGGATTGCTTACAAAGAATTCAAAATATTCAATAAAAAGAATAAAGAAAATAAAAGATTACAACTTTTCGAAAATAACGCAAGATCCGTTCGTCGTTTCTTGCTTGCGTGGGTCTTTAGCCGGTGACGGGGACGTCGATGTCCGTGGACTACCTGACAATAAGATCAGATCCGAAACTCCGTTGATCCGCGAAGGAATCTAGAACCAGAAGCGCTTATCTCGGCAACGGCGAGATAATTGCTCTTCTTAGGATTATCGCAACAAGATAATCCTAAGGAACGGATGCGGGTGATGCAGATCTGAAGAATCTTTCTCTCTAGCGTTGAAGAACTCGATCACTCTTCAATCCGGCAGGGCTTCGCCAATTCTTCAAAATTCCAGATCTCAAAAAATGAGGGCCTGAGGCTGTATTTATAGGTTCAGGGGAGTTCGGGTGGAGACACCCTTGCTCGGGTGGAGACACCCTAGCTCGGGTGGAGACACCCTTGCTCGGGTGGAGACAGTCTGTTTTGCGCGCTTGTCCATTTCCTCTGTAACTTCTTCATCCGAACTCGGATTTGAGTGATTCAAAGTGCGTTGGAAAGCCGGCGAGGGGACCTATAAGCTCTGATGATGAGATCATTGTGGATTAAGCTGGGATAGGAGCGTCGTTTCGTTTTTTGTAAGCGACGCGGGACTTCCGTTTAGTTCGTGTCTTCGTTATTCTGAAATTCCGTTACTTCACGTAGTTCGTCGATTCACTTCAAGTTTTCATCGACGTCAATCAAGCTTTTGTGACTTGGATAGTGATGTTCCTCACCTCTTCGTAGCTTTGAGCTGCTCACGGAGACCTATAGGCAATTTTCGATGCCTACAGATACCCCCTCCAAAGCGTTCCAGACTCGTTTCTTTTATAGAAGAGGCTAGAATACTTTGGATGTGATTGGTCCAATCTTCGATCGGTGTAAAGGACCTGTAGTTAGCTTCGACTCTTGGCTCCTTCAATTTTTTAGTCTATTCGATGCTTTGACGAATAGATGAAGTCCTTCCTACGCTACGTTTATCGTCTGGCCGTCGTCGGAGTCTCTAGTCTAAAACTGATGAGTTGAGTTTGTCTCGTGTCATTGCGTTGACTTAGAACTGACCCTCTCTGTCGCATCGACTCTTTCATTGCAACGCATTGATTGGCGTTGACCTAGGGTTACGCGTTGACCGGCGTTGACCTTAGGGTTTAAATCGTCTTATGTTGACTTTTGATTGCAACGCATTGACTGGTGTTGACCTAGGGTTACGCGTCGACCGGCGTCAACCTTAGGGTTTTGATCGCCCGACGTTGACTTTTGATTTGACCTAGGGTTACGCGTCGACCGGCGTCAACCTTAGGGTTTTGATCGCCCGACGTTGACTTTTGATCGTAACGCGTTGACTGTCGTTGACCTAGGGTTACGCGTCGACCGGCGTCAACCTTAGGGTTTTGATCGCCCGACGTTGACTTTTGATTGACCTAGGGTTACGCGTCGACCGGCGTCAACCTTAGGGTTTTGATCGCCCGACGTTGACTTTTGATCGCAACGCGTTGACTGACGTTGACTTTTGATCGCAACGCGTTGCCCGGCATTGACCTAGGGCTACGCGTTGATCCGGCGTTGACCTTAGGGTTTCGAATCGATCGGCGTTGACTCTCATCGCAACGCGTTGACCGGCGTTGACCTTGGGCTACGCGTTGATCCGGCGCTGACCTTAGGGTTTCGAATCGATCGACGTTGACTCTCATCGCAACGCGTTGACCGGCATTGACCTAGGGCTATGCGTTGACCGGCGTTGACCTTAGGGTTTCGCGTTAACGTAGGGAGAACCAGTTTATACTCGTGTACTCCTGGGAGTTTCGGGAATTAGTTTAGCCTCGTGTACCCGTCGGAGGTTGACGGGTTATCCTTAAGAATATCATACATAATATTTTTCAGGAACTTCTCGTCAATTGTGAGGAATAGTTTAGACTCGTATTCTCATTGGAGTATAAATACGGGCGTCGAATACATTGAGAAACAACTGGAAGTGGTTCAAAATGCATATGAATTATCCCTGGATCCCTCTACACGTGCGAACACACATTTCACGGCTCACACGCGTGCGAATCATCAAAAAATACTTGTAATTTAGGTTAATTCAATCTGATTTGGTTCAGATTCGGTCTGGGTTGGTTCAGACCAGTCTGGTTCAGACCGGTCCGGTTCAGCCCTCTTTAAAAGTCCTCTTCAAAACCGATTTTCCTCTTTTTTTTTTTTCTTGGCTTCGGTTCCAGCAGCAGGTTCCGCCCCCTTCGCTGTTTTTTTTTTTCTTTTTTTTCTTTTTTTTTTTGTTCTTCCTCTCTAAAACTCCATCCTCTTCTCCTTTAATAGCCTTTAAACCCATCTTCTTCAAGGCTTTCATCTTCTCCAAGGCTTCAAGCAAAGCAAGTTGGGTTTGGAGGATTTTGGGTTTCATCATCAGCAAGGCTTCCTCTTTAACACTTCCCCAAGCTTTGGTAAGGTCCTCCAAGCTTTGGTAAGGTCCTCTCTCCCTCATAACTTCAATTTGATTTCCCCTCTTTTGAATTCTTCAAAATCCAAAACCCTAGTTTGTTGATTTGAGGGAAAACTCAAATCTTCATTATTTTTTTGTTCTTGGAAGGTTGGCCGAAATTTGAAAGATGGGTTCTCTCATCTTTGATTGCAAAATATTTCTTTTATTTTCATGCATACATATGGCCGAATTTGGATGTGAATTGTGTGCAATATTTGAGGAAGTTTGAGGGGGGTTTTGGCTAAAATTTTGAGGGTTTTATGTGCAAAAAGTGGGCTAAAACAAGGCTGAAATTTGTGAGGGTTTATGTGCAAAAATAGGACTGAACTTTTGAGGGTTTATATGTAAAGATAGGACTGAACTTTTGGGGCTGAAAGTGCAAATATAGGCTGGAATTTGGGGGTGTTATGTGTAAAAATATGGCTAAAATTTGAGGGTGTTTTGTGCAAATATGGGCTGAAATTTTGGAGGGTGTTATGTGTAAAAATATGGCTAAAATTTCTAAAGTTTAGACCACAAATCCATGACCAAAATTTTGAGAAGGGTATGCGGAAACTAGACCGAAATTTGTGGAGGGGTCTATTTGCAAAATTGACCAAATTTTACAGAAGGGTTTATTTGTAAACTTAGACAAAATTGTGAGATATTAGGGGTGTTAGGTGAACAAACACGATGATCATGCTCCAATTTGAGTGTGTCCTTGACTAGAATTTAGCCTTGAACACGAGGGGTATTTTGGGTATTTCACCAAAAATTTATCATGAGGGTTTACACCGCAATATGAGCTCATTGTTTTGCATGCACAAAACTCATAGGTTTAATTAGACTTCAACTATAAAATCCTATTTATTTTATAGGATTTTAGTTAAAGTTCTTAATTTCCCTTTTAACCTTCGGGTGCTCAGATTTATGATTGTACATGACCCGTCGATTTTCATTGCAGGTTCTCCATGTCTCCGCGCCGATCCCGATTTCATAAGAGTCGCTCCTTTTCGCAGCATAACGAGAGGGAGGCTCTCGCGGCATCTTCCTCTGCGGCTTTCTCTTTTGGAGGTGAGCATGTGTGTTGTGTGCTTTCTGTATCCCCGATTGATCCCTTCGCGGGTCATTCGGGAAGAGCCGACATCCTCCTTCGCGGGGATCGAGGTTTCAGGAAATTCGTGATTCTGCTATATCCTCGTTTGGCCCCTTCGCGGGTCATTCGGGAAGAACCGACATCCTCCTTCGCGAGGATTAAGGTTTCAGGAAATTCGTGGTTCTGCTATATCCTCGTTTGGCCCCTTCGTGGATCATTCGGGAAGAGTCGACATCCTCCTTCGCGGGGATCGAGGTTTCAGGAAACTCGTGGTTCTGCTATATCCTCGTTTGGCTACTTCGCGGGTCATTCGGGAAGAGTCGACATCCTCCTTCGCAGGGATCGATGTTTCAGGAAATTCGTGGTTCTGTTATATCCTCGTTTGGCCCATTCGCGGGTCATTCGGGAAGAGCCGACATCCTCCTTCGCGGGGATCGAGGTTTGAGGAAACTCGTGGTTCTGCTATATCCTCGTTTGGCCCCTTCGCGGGTCAATAAAACAATCATAAAACTTTTGTCAAAACTCGTGAAAACTAATAAACGAGATTGGGATGACAAGCTTGGCGCGACTTTATGGGTCTATCGTATCACAGTACGTACACCGACGCGAAGGGGCTAAACGAGGATATAGAAGAACCACGAGTTTCCTGAAACCTCGATCCCCGCGAAGGAGGATGTCGGCTCTTCCCGAATGACCTGCGAAGGGGCCAAACGAGGATATTGCAGAACCACGAATTTCCTGAAACCTCGATCCCCACGGAGGATGTCGGCTCTTCCCGAATGACCCGCGAAGGGGCTGAAACCTCGATCCCCACGGAGGATGTCGGCTCTTCCCGAATGACCCGCGAAGGGGCCAAACGAGGATATAACAGAACCACGAATTTCCTGAAACCTCGATCCCTACGAAGGAGGATGTCGGCTCTTTCCGAATGACCCGCGAAGGGGCCAAACGAGGATATAGCAGAACCACGAATTTTCCGAAACCTCGATCCCCGCGAAGGAGGATGTCGGTTCTTCCCGAATGACCCAGACCCGCGAAGGGGCCAAACGAGGGTATAGCAGAACCACGAATTTCCTGAAACCTCGATCCCCGCGAAGGAGGATGTCGGTTCTTCCCGAATGACCCGCGAAGGGATCAATCGGGGATACAAAAAGCACACATGCTCACCCCCAAAAGAGAAAGCCGCAGAGGAAGATGCCGCGGGAACCTCCCTCTCGTTATGCTGTGAAAAGGAGCGACTCTTATGAAATCGCGATCGGCGCGGAGACATGGAGAACCTGCAATGAAAATCGACGGGTCAGGTACAATCATAAATCTGAGCACCCGAAGGTTAAAAGGGAAATTAAGAACTTTAACTAAAATCCTATAAAATAAATAGGATTTTATAGTTGAAGTCTAATTAAACCTATGAGTTTTGTGCATGCAAAACAATGAGCTCATATTACGGTGTAAACCCTCATGATAAATTTTTGGTGAAATACCCAAAATACCCCTCGTGTTCAAGGCTAAATTCTAGTCAAGGACACGCTCAAATTGGAGCATGATCATTGTGTTTGTTCACCTAATATCTCACAATTTTGGCTAACTTTACAAATAAACCCTTCTGTAAAATTTGGCCAATTTTGTAAATAGACCCCTCCACAAATTTTGGTCTAGTTTCCGCATACCCTTCTCAAAATTTTGGTCATGGATTTGTGGTCTAAACTTTGGAAATTTCAGCCATATTTTTACACATAACACCCTCCAAAATTTCAGCCCATATTTTGCACAAAACACCCTCAAATTTTAGCCATATTTTTACACATAACACCCCCAAATTCCAGCCCATATTTGCACTTTCAGCCCCAAAAGTTCAGTCCTATCTTTACATATAAACCCTCAAAAGTTCAGTCCTATTTTTGCACATAAACCCCCACAAATTTCAGCCTTGTTTTAGCCCACTTTTTGCACATAAAACCCTCAAAATTTTAGCCAAAACCCCCCTCAAACTTCCTCAAATATTGCACACAATTCACATCCAAATTCGGCCATATGTATGCATGAAAATAAAAGAAATATTTTGCAATCAAAGATGAGAGAACCCATCTTTCAAATTTCGGCCAACCTTCCAAGAACAAAAAAAAATGAAGATTTGAGTTTTCCCCCAAATCAACAAACTAGGGTTTTGGATTTTGAAAAATTCAAAAGAGGGGAAATCAAATTGAAGTTATGAGGGAGAGAGGACCTTACCAAAGCTTGGGGAAGTGTTAAAGAGGTGAGGAACATCACGTAGCTCATATTCCGTTATTCTGTAGGCATCAAAAATTGCCTATAGGTCTCCGTGAGCAGCTCAAAGCTACGAAGAGGTGAGGAACATCACTATCCAAGTCACAGAAGCTTGATTGACGTCGATGAACGCTTGAAGTGAATCGACGAACTACGTGAAGTAACGGAATTTCAGAATAACGAAGACACGAACTGAACGGGAGTCCCGCGTCACTTACAAAAGACGAAACGACGCTCCTATCCCAGCTTAATCCACAATGATCTCATCATCAGAGCTTATAGGTCCCCTCGCCGGCTTTCCAACGCACTTTGAATCACTCAAACCGAGTTCGGATGAAGAAGTTACAGAGGAAATGGACAAGCGCGTAAAACGGACTGTCTCCACCCGAGCAAGGGCGTCTCCACCCGAGCTCCCCTGAGCCTATAAATACAGCCTCAGGCCCTCATTTTTTGAGATCTGGAATTTTAGAGAATTGGCGAAGCCCTGCCGGACTAAAGAGTGATCGAGTTCTTCAACGCAAGAGAGAGATTCTTCAGATCTGCATCACCCGCATTCGTTCCTTAGGATTATCCCGTTATGGTAATCCTAAGAAGAGCAATTATCTCGCCGTTGTCGAGATAAGCGCTTCTGCTTCTAGATTCCTTCGCGAATCGACAGAGCAATTATCTCGCCGTTGTCGAGATAAGCGCTTCTGCTTCTAGATTCCTTCGCGAATCGACGGAGTTCTGGATCTGATCTGATTGTCAGGTAGTCCACGGATATCGATGTCCCCGTCACCGGCTAAAGACACACGCAAGCAAGAAACGACGAACGGATCTTGCGTTATTTTCGAGGGAGTTGTAACCTTTCATTTTTTTTGTTCTCATTTATTGAATATTTTTGAATTCTTTGTAATCAATCAATATTATAATGAATTCGACAATGAAAGCAACTTTCAACGAAAACACTGTTGTGAGAGCTCTGCAAGGGGACTTAGGTTCTGTGAAAAATTGGGCTTCAGAGATAAAATGATAACATCATGTGGAGGTGTTGAGAACCTGAAGCAAAAGATTAATTCATGCTACAAGGAGCCTAAAGTCCATTTATCAAATTTGTATCATTGCCTATGTCCAGTAACAACTCAAGTGCCTTGGTTTGAAACAGTCTGGGAGAAACTTAACTACCCTAAGCATTCTTTTATACTATGGCTCACAATTCAGGACAGGCTACTTACTCAGGATAAACTGCAAAGGAGGGGTATAATTCAGATTAACAAATGTTGTTTATGCTCTGGGGCTGAATCAGAGGATCATAATCACTTATTTTTCAGATGTCAGTATTCTAAGGATGTCTGGAATGGGATTATGGAATGGTTTAACTTTAATTGGAGGACATGTGAATGGGAGCTGCTGGTTAATTGGTTCAATTACAGGTTGAAGGGGAAAGGTTTTAAACAAAAAACCAAGAGAATGGCATTTTCAGCTGCAATTTATTGTATTTGGAGAGAAAGAAATGATAGAATTTTTAATCAAAGAAGCCATAATACTGAGTAGCTAATCAAGAGCATTAAAATGGAAATTCTGACCAACATCCTCAATGATAACAAGCTCTCATCTGAACATAAAGACTGGATTTTATCCCTATAGTCTGCATATTGTTTTGTTCAGGTTATACATTGTGCACGTTTGGCAGAGATGAGCTTATTGATGCTTGTGCATAATGATTCAGGTGCTGAAGCTTGAAGCCCCCTTGCAGATAATCGCTTTTCTGTGGGGTTATGTGCACATTGGTTGTGTGCAGGTTTTGTATCTGTTTCTTGGTTTTTTGTTATAACTAGGTCTTGAGCTTTAGCTATAGGTTTTGATTTGTTATCTTAATTACATGTTCTTGAGATTCTTGATGTACAAAAACTTTACATATTGGGGATGAATAAAAATTTTCATTTACCATAAAAAAAAATTGGGGTTCAGGGATCTTGGGTTTGGTTCTGCCCTCAGATGTTAAAGTACTTGAAGATGTATTAGCACTAAAGAGTAAATATGGACAAATTTTGAAAAACGACCCTTTTTTAAATTTAATAGACAAAATTGACCATGTAACAAGAAAATGGGCAAAATTTACCTTTTTTGCACGAGACTACTAGTCCCGAGCAAAAAAGGTAAATTTTGCACTGGGAATAGTGTGTCAACATCTTTCTCTCTCCTTTTCATCTCCATCGTTTCTCTCTCTCTTCATAACCATGGCCACCTACCCGCTCATCTCTCTCTCGTTCCTCACCCATCCCTCCCTCGCTTCGCTAACCCCTACGACCGTCCTCTCTCCGCTTCCTCTCCTCGTTCATCCCTCCTTTCGATCTCATTGCCACCTATCGTATCCACCGCTCCATATAACCTCCAGTTTCCGTATACTTGTTAACCGCATGCTTCCTACCTTTAAGCCCAATCCGCTATTGCCACCCCAACCATAGCTCCACACTCATCGCTTCTCACCGACTTGCCAACGCGCCTTAGCATCCTTCCGCTCGCATAACCATAGCCCATTCTCCAAGCAGTTCGGTTCTTTCTTTTTTTTTCCCACCTGATGTCTCCTCCATGTCGTCTGCCTCCACTGTGAGCACACCACTTTTGTTCTCGTACCTTTGCCGCTCTACCTCTCTCATTCTCGACGATACCACCCTTTCGCCCAAGCGAAGCTTCCGCCGCCATCACAACCAGATCCCCCTCAAGTCTGCCTCTTCCTCAACAGCCTCATCCCTGAGTTTCGACGCTCGCTTGTCGAAGCTCCGGTCTACCTCCTCCTTTCAGCCCCTCCGATTCTCAGTCCTCCACATTTTCTCTCGGTCTCCCCTTGCTCGTTCGAATCTCACTCGACGGTTGTTTCAGTCGCAAGCCTTTGATGACGCTGGCCTTGAAGCTGGACGAGGGCGGTTGAGGTCGACGATATTTCGACTGTCTGGCGATATAGTTTAGGTATGGGTTCGAAGACTCCGATCCACGGCGGCGGAGTTCATTGATGGCGATTTTAGTCTACGATTGGGTCTTCAAGCACAAGGCTACGATCGGATGAGCTTTTAGCAAAAGCGTCCTTTTTGCACGGGACTAATAGTCCCGTACCAAAAAGGGTCGATTTTGCCCATTTTCTTATTACACGGTCGATTTTGCTAATTAAATTTAAAAAACGGTCATTTTTCAAAATTTGTCCGAGTAAATATCCATCAAATTCCAATGATTTATTGGACATTGGACAAACAACAACATGAAAACACTGATCTTGAGCTGAGCAAGAATATGTTGCGCTCAACGGAAGCGGACTCAATCTACAACAAGTCAGTCACCAATGTACAAAGAACACAACGAGCACAATCCACAATATAAACAACCAAGATCAATCGCAAACACAGAGAATTACGTGGTTCGGCAAGATACCTACGTCCACGGAAAGAGGATGGAGAGATTTCACTATATGGAGGAGAAATACAATGGGTTACAACTCTTAAGACAATCAAACTAACCCTCACTAACAAGATCTCACTCACCTCCAAAGAATCTCCCTCTCAAAGTGTTCAATCAACTCTAAGAACGCTTATATTATTAGCCGCCACACCCTTCTAATATATATATATATAAACCACGCCTTGGCTTTTAACCACTCCACCCGCTCCAGATTAGTCGACCGATAGGATTCATCGGTCGACCGAAGTGCACGAAACATGCATCAGAACTAACCTCGATCGGTCAACTGATAAATCCTATCGGTCGACTGTCCACAGGAAATTTACAATACTCAAGACTCAGGGTTATATCGGTTGACCGATAGAATTTATCAGTCGACCAACCAGAGAGAACTTTCAACAGAGTAATGTAATAGATTCGAAGCACATTGATCTGCATACAGGACTGTTCACAGACTCCAAGTCTGCAATTCTGAATAACAATGGGATTGAACATGAGTCAACAGGAATAACTCATGCCCCAGTGAGACCTCAAGTCCAGAGTGTGGATCTTCTGTTTCCATAAATCATTCCGCAGAAGGAGCTAACTCTAATGGTTTCGAAGCATCAAGTTCTCAAAGTGCTCAACCTATTCGTAAGTCTAGTGCAAAGTTGTTCGGCATTGAACTTCGTCAGCTTCAACAGAGTCCTTCCACAGCCTCAGATGTTCAGGGCAGTTTCAGGTTTCTTTTATCGAACACAGTTAGTCCAGAGACTAGAGCTGTTCAAAATAAATTACAGTTTCTCTGTCGAGATTCTTCTTTTTGGAACGGTGAAGTTTGGGAAGCAGTGGTGCAGTAGGGAAGCCATTTTTTCCTAAAGGTACCTTAGTTTCTCTTTATTCTCTGTGTTTCCCAATTAAGTAAACATGTTGAGAGAAAAAAAGATAGTTGATTATATTTGAGCTGTAGGTTTCAAAAATCGTGTCCAGTTCTTCGGCGTGCTTGATCGTACAAGGATGAGTAATTACATTTCAGAAGTACTAGATGCTGGATTGCTTGGGCCTATGTTTAAGGTTGCCTTACTCTTAACACAGTTTAATACAATTTTGTTGAATGCTAGTTTCATGATCATTTTCCTCTAATTATAGTCGTTATATCATATGGTTTTAATTTTTTTTTCATCTTCGTAAATTATAGGTTACTCTAGAGGAGAATCAGGAGGAAACGTTCACACATTCTTCTGCTACACAGTATTGGGATTTGGTGAGAGAGACTAAACCAAGAGATCACTAGACGATCAAGGCCAGGGAAGCAAGATCTTCTCCAAATGCAACCTGCAGGGAGCATCAATGGGCTCGAAATGTTTGGGCTTTTGTGTCCATCAACTGTTCAGGCAGGTCTATTTCCCTTTGTTTCCGCCAGTTTAGCCTTAACTTATTTTTTTACAAAAGTAGTGATAACTAGACTATAGTTTCCAAACTCCTCTCAAACGAAAGATTACGGGGTCCTTGATGATGACTCGTCAACTTTGATGGCAATCCACGTTGAAGGACCCCCATATTCTCGCGTGTCGTAGTGCATAAGTCGTTTGGACAGGGTAGTTGAGTTAGAATTATCCTTTGTACAGGCATCTTAGATGGAACATATGATATTTCTTAGGATAAATTTCAGAACCCCTCTGTAATATGGGGTTTTGATTAAAACCACCTAAACTTGTCTCGCTTAACTACCATGACTTGCATTCGTAACAAAAAGTCGTCACATGCTCTACCTGTGACAACTTTTGAACATTCCCTCTGTCGAGCTTCTACATTACCCTTGTCGAATAAGGGTAGTTTAAATAACATCAATTATGAAAATTTCCTATAGTTCAGGATGTAAAATAAATTTGAAAGTTCAGAGGATTTCTTTTATTAATAAACTGTAGGAAGGTTTTGTGAAATTAACCTAATATTTACTAAAACTTGCAAATTTAAGTGCTCTATGCATCTTTCTACATATACTAACTCGAGGTCAAAACAGGTGATTGAGGACCTCAAAGTCTAACACACAGTTGACATCCGAAATGATAGAAACAAAGAAGACTCCCATTGAACTTTCCAAGGAATCTTCTCTCACTGCGGGTCCAAAAACCTTGGAGAAAACACTTAACAAGTTGTTCGGTGTAAATATTTCTGGATTTTTTAGGAGGAGGAACCAAAAGTAAGCAGTAGATAACATCCAAATTGTGCTTGAGGGATTATTCAAGAAGGCAAGCACAGATGAGCTGAAAATCTTGCAGGCGGTATTTAACGGTGGAGATGGGAGTGATAGTTGGAGGACCGCATTTGATTGTCTAACGAAAGAAATCCAGAATAGTGCGCAGAGATAGTGGGAGAAAATAAAAGCACGAGAATAATGGTGCTCTTTAGCGAAATGATCACATTGCTATTGGAGCCAGCGTTCTTTTCGTCTGTAGGTAACAATATCAAATTTCATTTTTATTGGAGAGGACAATTTTGTTGTTATAGTTCGGTTCGTTCTTTCTGAAATCGATAAAGGACATGGAGCATTCATCCTGTTCAGATTGAAGTATCAACTCCAGCAGCCAGGATTTGGCCGTGAAGTTGTTTTAGAGTAGATCTTCTTCTCATCTAATTTTATAGCTTAATAATTTGAATTTAGGCTTATGAATGTTTAACTACTTCTCTTAATCATGGACATGCGATCACTTAGAATTCTTGCCAGTGAACATGAACCGAGTCTCGGTCGCAAACGTATAATGCGTGTTTGTTTTGAGAAATATTACAGGGAACCGAACCCCGTAACTTTGTTACTAGTATCATGGATATATTAGACAAAAACTCGTAAGTTACATTCTATCTTTAATTCTGGGTGAGGTCAGCACAAATTTTGACAATGATCATGAAGAACACAAGGGAATAATTTCAGACTTGAACTTTGCATAAACTTTAGATTGAAGTACCTAAAATGGGTATCTTGAAACTTCTTCAGAAGAGACCCGTGCATCAAAATATGCGCCGGAAGAAGCATGTGATGTTTGAACTGATTAGTCCCTTTCTGAGTATGGGTTTGGTTGTGTATTGAGGTTGTACTTCAATCTGAAATGGAGATTGCTCTGAATACTTTCAGCTATTGCCTTTAACTTTATTTTAACATCCCATCGATGTGGTAATGGGGTGTTGGGGTTGAACACACAAACGACAATCCGTGCCCTTACGGGTCTTGTGTCAAGAGTAGGCAAGCAAGAAATCACAGCAAATAAAAGAAACCTTGCAGGAAAGAACGAACAAAAGAAGAAAATACCAGATTTAACGAGGTTCGGCAAACGTGCCTATGTCCTCGGGAGCTACACTAGAAATTATTTTATTTAATTGAAGAAGATTACAATGCTCGCAAATAGGTCTCTCTCTCTCTCTCTCTCTCTCTCTCTCTCTTAGATCTATGAACTCAAAGTGCCGTCAAAACCCTCTCTCTCAATGACATCCTCACATAACCCTAAAAACATTTTAAGAAACATATATATTCACAACCCAAAAACAGATTCCTATCCAAATCAGAAAACTGCCAGACCCGACTTCGGTCGACCGATAGCATCGCATCGGTTGACCAGTTGATCGCCATCGGTCGACCGATAGTATTGCTTCGGTCGACCGTCTAGATCTCTGTTTTCTACAGTGTTTTCGTGCACGCTTTCGGTCGACTGAGTCAAGCCCGTTGGTCGACCATCCCGAAACTCCTGTAGTTTTTCTTGGCTTCACATCGGTCGACCGATGAGCTTGTGTCGGTCGACCGATAAGATGATTTTTGTGTTGTTTGTGTTTTTCGATTCCAGGTTTGGTTCTCCACTCCCGAAACCAACATGGGGTTACTTTCAGCTATTGCCTTTACCTTTATTCTAACACCTCATGGATGTGGTAATGGGGTTTGTAGATGCTCCCCTTTTGAGGACCACATACTTCAACTACGGACAATAAATTTAGGTGTTAGGATCTACTATAATATAGTTGCTTCAATGTGATTGACCTTTTCTTCTCTCTGTTTAAATGTGTATAACACCCACCTAGCCCACATGCGAGTCATGATGTGGGAGCTGTTCATTTTTTTATGGGTTAATTTATAATATACCCGTGTACTGTATATAGCCTTTATTATCGCCCCCATCGTAAATAGACCCATGCAGGTTTATTGTTGTAGGCAGAACCCCAAGTGGAATTTTTTGACTCATTTATCTTCAGAAAGAGAATTTTTCAATAAATGAAACCATCACCAGGGTGAAAAGGTCAAATATTAACTCATGGGGTCCAAGCTGCAACAATGAAGCTACGAGGGAGTCCATTCTCAATTGGGTGATGTTATGGGGTCGATCTAGGATTAACTTAAAAAGGAACACGATGGAAATAATTGGGCACGAGTTAAAATTATAATGTGAAAAGAACACCTAATTTATGAGGTGGAACTTACAGGAACTGAAATAAATCATAAACAGTATTGAGCCACCCAATTGTTCCAACCTTGAATTTCTAGGTAGTCATCAAGAAGCTACACGTCATCGCATAGAGAACCAACAGTATAGCGGTACAATTGACTATACTCTTGGGCCTTTGACGTGATCTCACTCCAACGTCTGGACCTGAAATGACCATCACCTTGGCTTGCGCTATATAAAGCTCACCCAACTTGTCATCCGGCAAAAATTTTCTAGACAAGTGCGAGGAAATTATCGTGTGTGTGGACTTTGCTTGAAGACTCTTCAACAAGACAGGTGCAAGTACAATGAGATAATATAATACACGACAGAATTTTGTACAGGGAAATGATCCAGCTTGGCACATGCTGTGTTTATTTACTATGGGAAATATGTCAGCGCAACATTTGAAGAAGGATAGGCTGGCTTGGGTCATCTCTTTTGGTAGTTGTTGAGAAATTTATTTCATCGTTGAAATTGTGACCGTAAATTTATGGTGAGCTGTGATTCAGATCTTGTTTCGTTGGTCCAGGTTGCGCGTTTGCTTAAACTTTGGGTTGTTGTGTGTATCTATGCAGATTCTGATAAGATTCAGTCATTATGAGCTGGTTTATGTCAACTTGGACTGAGAATTAATATTAAACATGAGATTACGTGTGTTTCGCCATACCTTAAAACTGGACCAGGTTAAACCTTGGTCTAGTTTTCATCCTTTAAACCTTGGTCTAGTTTGCCGTAGGCCAAAAAGAGCTCTTCAAACCGATTCTTTGTTAAACCACTCTTTATCTGGTTTTGTTTTAGCCTAGTTTAGGATAAAAACGGGTCAAGGCTAATCCCGACCCAATTTTTCATTGGTTGCCAAACAAAGGATGAACAGTTCGACAACTCCACTGTAAACTATTTTTGGATCGGAGAGAGGTCAAACAAAACAAAAACAGTTTAAAGTCAAAATTTATCTAACATAAACCCGTTTAAGTCTTGGTCTAGGTATTTGTCATGCTGGGTTTTATGTTAGGGCGGGTTAGCTCCACTAAAATGGTTAAAAAGAACATACCGCGGGTATTCTGGACGGTTGTGAGGTTTCAATATGACACTAAAGAGTTTTGAGTTCGACTCCAGGGTGGGTTACCAAAAAAGAAAGAAGAAGAAGGTTTAAAGGGGAGTTGCTAAATGGGCTCTTAGGCTCCGAAACCATAATTTAAACAATAATTTACCTGAGCAAAACAAAAAGAAGCAAACCCGTGTATATGGAACTAACGAAGGAAATTCAAATCCAAAGCAAGTTGTGGGAGAGGTTGTGGAGACTTTAGAATAGAGCGTGACCAACTTTTAAGTAAGCAGTATTAATTATTATTATTATTATTATTTTAAATTACAAGTGGCCTTAGTTTTTTTTTTTTAAGTGGTTTTAAGTTTGACACCATGCATAGAGAGGTCCACGGAGGGAACTATTTTGCGATAATTAAACGGGGTACTATGATATAGGGGGACATCCATTAGTAAGGACAAAAGCTAGGTACTTTGAGAGTACTAAAATGCTACTCTTTGTACATAAATAAATAAATGAAGAGCCTAACATTGAGCTCGACCAAACCTTTCGATAGGTGCGGTGGATAATTGATTATTGTCTCTCTCTCTCTCTCTCTTAGATCTATGAACTCAAAGTGCCGTCAAAACCCTCTCTCTCAATGACATCCTCACATAACCCTAAAAACATTTTAAGAAACATATATATTCACAACCCAAAAACAGATTCCTATCCAAATCAGAAAACTGCCAGACCCGACTTCGGTCGACCGATAGCATCGCATCGGTTGACCAGTTGATCGCCATCGGTCGACCGATAGTATTGCTTCGGTCGACCGTCTAGATCTCTGTTTTCTACAGTGTTTTCGTGCACGCTTTCGGTCGACTGAGTCAAGCCCGTTGGTCGACCATCCCGAAACTCCTGTAGTTTTTCTTGGCTTCACATCGGTCGACCGATGAGCTTGTGTCGGTCGACCGATAAGATGATTTTTGTGTTGTTTGTGTTTTTCGATTCCAGGTTTGGTTCTCCACTCCCGAAACCAACATGGGGTTACTTTCAGCTATTGCCTTTACCTTTATTCTAACACCTCATGGATGTGGTAATGGGGTTTGTAGATGCTCCCCTTTTGAGGACCACATACTTCAACTACGGACAATAAATTTAGGTGTTAGGATCTACTATAATATAGTTGCTTCAATGTGATTGACCTTTTCTTCTCTCTGTTTAAATGTGTATAACACCCACCTAGCCCACATGCGAGTCATGATGTGGGAGCTGTTCATTTTTTTATGGGTTAATTTATAATATACCCGTGTACTGTATATAGCCTTTATTATCGCCCCCATCGTAAATAGACCCATGCAGGTTTATTGTTGTAGGCAGAACCCCAAGTGGAATTTTTTGACTCATTTATCTTCAGAAAGAGAATTTTTCAATAAATGAAACCATCACCAGGGTGAAAAGGTCAAATATTAACTCATGGGGTCCAAGCTGCAACAATGAAGCTACGAGGGAGTCCATTCTCAATTGGGTGATGTTATGGGGTCGATCTAGGATTAACTTAAAAAGGAACACGATGGAAATAATTGGGCACGAGTTAAAATTATAATGTGAAAAGAACACCTAATTTATGAGGTGGAACTTACAGGAACTGAAATAAATCATAAACAGTATTGAGCCACCCAATTGTTCCAACCTTGAATTTCTAGGTAGTCATCAAGAAGCTACACGTCATCGCATAGAGAACCAACAGTATAGCGGTACAATTGACTATACTCTTGGGCCTTTGACGTGATCTCACTCCAACGTCTGGACCTGAAATGACCATCACCTTGGCTTGCGCTATATAAAGCTCACCCAACTTGTCATCCGGCAAAAATTTTCTAGACAAGTGCGAGGAAATTATCGTGTGTGTGGACTTTGCTTGAAGACTCTTCAACAAGACAGGTGCAAGTACAATGAGATAATATAATACACGACAGAATTTTGTACAGGGAAATGATCCAGCTTGGCACATGCTGTGTTTATTTACTATGGGAAATATGTCAGCGCAACATTTGAAGAAGGATAGGCTGGCTTGGGTCATCTCTTTTGGTAGTTGTTGAGAAATTTATTTCATCGTTGAAATTGTGACCGTAAATTTATGGTGAGCTGTGATTCAGATCTTGTTTCGTTGGTCCAGGTTGCGCGTTTGCTTAAACTTTGGGTTGTTGTGTGTATCTATGCAGATTCTGATAAGATTCAGTCATTATGAGCTGGTTTATGTCAACTTGGACTGAGAATTAATATTAAACATGAGATTACGTGTGTTTCGCCATACCTTAAAACTGGACCAGGTTAAACCTTGGTCTAGTTTTCATCCTTTAAACCTTGGTCTAGTTTGCCGTAGGCCAAAAAGAGCTCTTCAAACCGATTCTTTGTTAAACCACTCTTTATCTGGTTTTGTTTTAGCCTAGTTTAGGATAAAAACGGGTCAAGGCTAATCCCGACCCAATTTTTCATTGGTTGCCAAACAAAGGATGAACAGTTCGACAACTCCACTGTAAACTATTTTTGGATCGGAGAGAGGTCAAACAAAACAAAAACAGTTTAAAGTCAAAATTTATCTAACATAAACCCGTTTAAGTCTTGGTCTAGGTATTTGTCATGCTGGGTTTTATGTTAGGGCGGGTTAGCTCCACTAAAATGGTTAAAAAGAACATACCGCGGGTATTCTGGACGGTTGTGAGGTTTCAATATGACACTAAAGAGTTTTGAGTTCGACTCCAGGGTGGGTTACCAAAAAAGAAAGAAGAAGAAGGTTTAAAGGGGAGTTGCTAAATGGGCTCTTAGGCTCCGAAACCATAATTTAAACAATAATTTACCTGAGCAAAACAAAAAGAAGCAAACCCGTGTATATGGAACTAACGAAGGAAATTCAAATCCAAAGCAAGTTGTGGGAGAGGTTGTGGAGACTTTAGAATAGAGCGTGACCAACTTTTAAGTAAGCAGTATTAATTATTATTATTATTATTATTTTAAATTACAAGTGGCCTTAGTTTTTTTTTTTTAAGTGGTTTTAAGTTTGACACCATGCATAGAGAGGTCCACGGAGGGAACTATTTTGCGATAATTAAACGGGGTACTATGATATAGGGGGACATCCATTAGTAAGGACAAAAGCTAGGTACTTTGAGAGTACTAAAATGCTACTCTTTGTACATAAATAAATAAATGAAGAGCCTAACATTGAGCTCGACCAAACCTTTCGATAGGTGCGGTGGATAATTGATTATTG
>NC_033796.1:13042811-13056653 GCF_001876935.1 Asparagus officinalis
TATATAGAGAACAATTTACAAATGGACGTATAGCGTATTATATAAAAAAAAAACTTTTTTTATTCTACACTGAACCTACAGTAGCTAGCTTTGTCCTACAAAACTCATCCAGCCTTATTTCGTCCTCTTCCTCGATCCTTCCTCCCTCTTTCTCTTGTCCTTTCGGCCATTCTCTCTTATTATATAGAGAACAATTTACAAATGGACGTATAGCGTATTATATAAAAAAAAAACTTTTTTTATTCTACACTGAACCTACAGTAGCTAGCTTTGTCCTACAAAACTCATCCAGCCTTATTTCGTCCTCTTCCTCGATCCTTCCTCCCTCTTTCTCTTGTCCTTTCGGCCATTCTCTCTTATTAAAGCCTCCCTCTAAAAGGGAATTCCATCTCAAGACTTTGCGGGATGCTTCTTTTGCACCACTAAGCCCACTATGATCAGGTTTATAAAAAGACCGGACATTACAAAATTAAGATTTCTTTTATATATAGAAGATCTCATATTTGTGATATTAAATTATTCAAATCCTCAAATTAAATATCTTCGCCTTATAAAGTAACATTTTTAATAAGTTATTATAAATTACTCTTTTTTCTCGTTTGAAATTAGATTATCAAATCACTTAAATCATATATTCTTTCGTTAAAGCACAACTTGAGAAACAAAAAAGGACGTTTGAGAAATAAATTGACCGGTTAAAACTTTTTAAAATCTATGCAGACATATTCCCATAAACTCTTCGGTAAGTTATTTTTCAAATGAAACTATGAAGTAGTTTTTCTATGAATTTTACCATTTGCTCGTATTGTTTGCATGTGCCTTGCAAGTGCGAAGCATCTAATTATCTTTTAAGACAATAGTAATATATAGTTTGATTGTACTGATGCTACGCCCCCATTGATTTCATACAACTTCTATATGATCTATAGCAAGAGGCAAGATTATTCTATGAGAAAATGTCTGGTTAAATCTAGACCTTTTGCTCCAAACTGAGTGAGATAATGTGACCATATGTACCGCAAGTGGCCTACTGGTTAGAACTTGAGGCATGTTGTTATAGACTGCAAAACAACCAACTATTATTCTTTGCTAGGAAGTCGACACGCGTCTCACTCCATGCTTAAGCGGATTATTGTAGAGGCTGATAGCTAGTTGTTTCAGCAGCCGCCAACTTGCGTGGCCGACGAGAAAGGCGATATTAGTCGACCTATTCTCTAGGTCGAGCCCATAAGACTCTGCACTTGGCCCGCTATTTCAGCCGACAACTTGCATAGCCGACTAAAATGACGGTGTTTGTCAGCCTACCCACTAGATTGATGCTAAAGGCACCCGCACTCGGCCTGCCATTCCAGCCGATAACTTGCATAACCGACTAAAAAGGCGGTGTTTATCGGCCTTCGGCACCCCCCCCCCCCCCCCCCCCCCCCCCAGCCGATAACTTGCATAACCGACTAAAAAGGCGGTGTTTATCGGCCTTCGGCCAGACGACTAGAGAGACGATGTGTTCTCGAACCCCCCGCCGACAACCAACTACCATCGCCTTAAATACGCTGTTAGAGTCATCATTACTCTAGCCTCTATATTCTTTGTGACTCATCGAACATTGGCAGCACTAAGCACATGTTGTCGCCGTCACATCAAACGTTTAGATGACTCACCTTCTTCAACGGCCGAAACCTATACGGTACCTGTCGATTCAACTGTCTGCCTAGGCTCGGTAAAAGTTACTTATATGTCTTTCTGATCTACTATAAAAGGAAGCTGTGCAGCCTAAAGGTAACTTCCTTCTGCTTTCACGCAACTCTAAACTTTTCATCGCCACTTATTTCTTTTTTTTTCTTACTCAAGTTTAAACACTAACTTGATCATCACAGAAATGACCAGAGACCCCAACTTCGGTCTCTCATGAGTTTTTCATGTGCATGAAAGAACGTCGGGCTCCTGAACCGACCATCTGAAGCAGTTTGAGAACCCTAACACCACTATAATCCACAAATAAACCCCATGTACATTCGATAACTAACATCAACACATGTGCTTAAAAGGCTAATGGCCGGTCGGTCTAAATGATATGTTTATTGCTAACTTTTAATTATTAGTCATTGGAACACTTATGTCATTCCACTATGTCTGGACTGTGAAAGGAGGGTTATAAGTCATGTATTTTACTTGATAAATGCTAAACCAAGATTCCTCTGAAAAAATAAATAATAATTTTATCACAATAAATATTGTTTTCGATTGATTCGAAATTTGAAGTACATGAGCAAGAGCCACTGTTCCAAATATAAGAAACGGGGACAAAATAATAATGCAACGTTAAATCGCTAATCAAAATATTCGAATTAAACATCGTTCTATCTCTTTTTTGTTTTTAGTGGTGGTTTTTTTAACTAATAATAAAACACACACATAAAAATTCTGTTACGAGCTTGGATGAGTTGATACAACAGTAAAATGTACTGCGTACCCAGGCTTTCAAGTAATGAATAGCTTTTAACGAAACAGGCAAACACTTGATCTTGGGTCCCACAAAGCTCCGAACTGAGCTCTTATTCATCCAGCAAACGTTAGAAGCAGGCAAGCGCCTCGTAGACCGGGTCAGCTTTGACTGCTCTTTTGAGACTTAGATATTCATGGGGCCCACCACAAGTCTTTGTTTATTAAAGCATCAGGCTTTTCCTCAGAACTTCTGTTTTCCAATTTTGCCCCCGTTTTTGTCGTCTGTGGGCTTGGTGCCAGCTGAGTAGAAAGCGGTGCTCAGAGATTGGGCGGGTTTGCGATCGTTGGCCCATTCTGACCCCTGACAGGACCCCATGTGAATCTCTAACACGATGACAAAAGTGCCCTTATCATTCGTACCGACGCTCTACCGTTACGGGGAATTTTCTATACTCTTTGTTTAGATGCTACACGGCATGTGACACGTTAACATATTTGACATTTGTCATATTTAATTGGATTGCATGAAGAAATTCGGTCGTAATGAGCTTCACGCATCTTAATTTGTCCACTAAGACTGCCTAACAGCCAATACCTCTTTAATCAGCGAAGGGTAATCAGTTGGTAGCCGCTGTATTATATGATAATAAACTTACATATTGTGTGGAAAAAGAGTGTGATTTCTGGGTAACTCTTTGAAAAGCAGTATTATTTCTTTTGAAGGATTCTTAATTTTTTTTTTAATGCAATCTCGCACTTTTACACATTATAACTGTGATGGACAATGGAATAAGGAGTGTTCTATTGATTAATCCTTGATAATGGAGCCAGTTAAAATAGGGACGTGCAACAATCTTATGAATGTTAGAGTTTCAAAATATTCCCTTCTATGCATCACCTATAAAACGCCTAACCGAGATCTTATTTTGGAAGTTAATGATTGTCATGAGAATTTGGATATCTCATCTACAAAAAAGTAGTGGAGAGACTACTACTTTTAGTTTTAACTGTTAATTATATGATTAATGAATGTGATACATTCTATATATAACACTATTCTCATGCATTACACTTATTCCTAATTTGTACTAAAAAATCATAACCATCCACTAGATAATCAATGACTATCATTAAGTAGTGATCAGTCCATTATTTTTTTTATAGTGAAGAGGAGATCCAAATCCATTTTCATATGGTATGATGCAGATGTACTTCGATCAGAAAAGTTTTAATTTTAATGAACATATACTGGGGCAAAAAAAAGTATCCACATATATATAACGTTTATTGATCAAGAAAATATGATTTATGTGTCGGGGCTACGAAGAAATACGATGAGTTCTAAAAGTAAAGAGAAACAGATATCCATCTACATTAATGTAATTAAAGACATACATGATACATTTATTAGCACACAAGCAATTCAAGGAGAAACAAAACTCATTCCATTAATATGTATTTAAAGTAAAATTAGCTTTAACTCAATTTCCGGCATTAGTCATGGACGCATGATAACGTAATATTAGCTGACAGGACTAGAAAAAAAAAGTGCAAATTGAAAGGTGAAGAGAAGCACTAGAATCTAAACATAATACATGTAATGTAATGTACTTTTTCTATTTACGATCAATAAGGACCCGTTTGGATGAGGTATTTTGCCCTGAAAATTAGGAGGAAAGCTGTCAAAATGGCAGCTTTTTGACAGTTTTCCTTCTAATTTTTGGAGCAAAATACTCCATCCAAACGAGGGCTAAGGAGGCTGAAACAACTTTGAAGACGGGAAAAAACCCACAAATAAACAACCAAGAGGAATAAGAAATAGATCGATGTGACCGAAGAATCCTGAACCAGGCTCTTCATAACTAGATAAGGATTCATCGTAGCCCTATTTTGAGATGAATTAGTGCAGTTTTGATCTAGTGTAAGAATAGATTAAAGCATAGCTGATTCAAAGGTTCTTTTAACCCAGGAAAAGCTGAGTCAACATTAAACTAGTCTCTTTGGAACAAGATTTTTCCCGAGAAGCGGCTAATATTAATCTTGAAAATTGCAAAATTGTTCGTTGTGCGACTCTGCTGCATATACAACATTTTGCATTTGGCTTTTACCTCTGTATTGGATATTGGCTTTGTCTATCTAACGAACTAAAACTTCCAAGTGCTGGATCTAGTCTAATCAAATTTGGCCAATAAGATATCGAAATATCTGCGTATGTATTTCGCATTGTGATAAAATTCCCCTTTTTTTAAAATTTATAATTTCGAGAGTGAAAGACTTGACATTGAAGATGATAATAGATCCAATTATGAGTTCTGTGAGCGGATGGGAAGAGTTATAAAATGCCCTCTGTTTGTTATAAGAGAGGCACTAGGGGCACATATTCTACCACACTCTCAACCACACAATCTCTTTTGCTACAGTACACGAGACCCACTTGAGATTTTAAAATTAAAATCTTAAGTGGGCCTCGTGCACTTTAGCATGAGAGATGATATGGTTAAAAGTGTGGTAGAAGGCGTGTCCTATCATTATTTTTGTTATAATCACTACTCAGAACCTAGTGCACCGTGCAGAAGTTACCTCTCCATCACCAAAGGGAAAGATCTAAAGCCTATGAGGTTATTCTCATGGTTCTTCACGTTCTGGGGCGCGGGATGGTTTATTTATTTATTTATTTTTGCCTCCTCGCTTCATCGGAGATATCCAAACTACCCCTCCTCTTTCTGTGTACACCCGGTTCCTACGCCGTATAAACCGTTAAGCATTTAACTCCCATCGCCCGTAATTCCTCGCATCTCCCAAGGGGCGCTCAAGCAACAGCTGGAACGCACTCGATACTCCGTACAGAGGGGCGCCACCGGCGACCGCCGTGCCTTGGAAAACAGTATTCACAGTTGTCCCGTCTAATATGACCGACACGTGTCGGGGGAAGACGGGAAGCGGGGCAGTGGACGTTGATGGGTGAAGGCTCATGGGCGTCACGTGATGTCGGGGATCCGGCGCGTGGGGATTTGCGATCGGTAAAAAAAAAAAAAAGAGTGTGGGGGCCACCGAGAGGATGAAATGATGGCGAGGCGAGGGGTGGAACCGGGCGGCAGTAATTATTGTTATGTGGTTTGATTTGACAGGGACAAGTACCGTTGGGTAGCGACGAAAGGCATCGGCTCATCGTCTTATCCAAGGGTTTTAGCCCGCAAGTTCGAAGGACACGTCCTTCTTATGGAAATAGAGAGGGCAGAACCGTAATTCCGTATCATAAATCTCTTAAATATCCCTTTTCTGATGTAATATTTTAATTATTTGTTTATTTTTTCACGAGCACCGGCAGCTTGGTCCGTACAATTATACAAAGTCAAGCTCCTTTGTGACCATTTGTTTTAGGGTGGCACTAAAGGCACACCTTGTGCGGTTGTGCCACACCCCCTCTAAAAATCTCATGTGTGGGTTCCGTATACTGTAGCTGAGAGAGAGAGGATATGGCACAAGGTGTGTCTTAGCGTGTGTTTCTACTATTTTTCTTTGTTTTGTACAATACGAAAGTCTTCATTCCTCAAGCTAACCGATGATTTAATGCCCATAATTTAGTTATAGATTTCGGTGTGAACAATTCATGTATCACGAACCATTATTTAGTAAGTTAATGGTCGAATAAACTCGACGTAAAAGTTTTGAGTTGTATAATGGAAAACACTATATGCACACTCTCAACCACACATTGGGGCGCACCCTCTCTCTCAGCTACAGTGTACGTGGCCCATTTTAGTTTTTTTTTTTAATTTAAAGTGGGCATCGTGCACTGTAGCTGAGAGAGGGGGTGTGCCCCAAGGTGTGGTTGAGGGTGTGTCTGTAGTGCCACTCTTGTATAATTTCCAATGTCTTACTTTGATATGACGGTATTTAAAATTTCAATAAAAGTAATAAAATTGCTAAATATTTATAAGAATAAATATGAAATTGTAATTTTAATATTCTTCAAAAATAGTTTACCTACATACTAAATAATACCCCCTTACATTATGATGAGTTTCTCTCTATGTGGTACTATTTAGCACGTAGTTCTAAATGTAATTATCTACTCAATTAAGTATGTTACTATCCCAAATGAACTTTAAAATTCATTCATAGAGTACGCTCTTATATTAGGTGCGAGCATAATACACATTTAATGTTTCTCCACTTCAAATTCCCAAACTACCCTCACACTTCCATTTTGTACAATAATTATAAATAGGAAAAGGTAGAACTTCCCTCCACTCGTTCACATTTAAGATATCTTCATTTTATTCTTTATAAAGTAGTATACATATTCGAAATCTCTTATCTTCTGTTTTGATCGATATCAATCAATTAAAAACATATATCTTTCCATTGGAAGTGAGTATTGTTAAAATACAAGAATGATGGTTTTATGCGTAACTTCATGACACCATTCGGCCGATAGAATTTGTATAGGAAATCCCCTCCTATGACAAGGATACTCATTAATCTCTTTCTTTTAAGTGAGAGTATTGTTAAAATACAAGAATGATGGTTTTCTGCCTAACTTCATGGCACCATCCGACCCATAGAATTTGTATAGGTTGATGATGACATCAATGATTTTCGTAGGGAATGAGATGTTGTAATGGAGGCTTCGTAAATGTTAACAATAATTAGGACGTAAACAAGTAACTGAATCGAGCTATTCAACACTCGCAATCAAATGAAACCCAGCGGAATTGCTTGGTTCAATTAGTTGTATTCATTTTGCACTTGGACCCACTTGTTAAGAGAGTGGACTGGTTTAATTAGCTTTAATAAAACATTTCGGTCGACAGTTCAAGGGATCATTAAAAAAGAAATAAATTAACTAAAATAATATGAAAATCAAGCAAAGAAGAACAAATCATGAACCCTCGCCAAATAAAAATGATGTGTATTTTAGAGAGCGGGAGAATTTAAAAACTGAATTAAAATTTGATCAATTCTAAACATAATTGAATCAAACTTTGAATGCTCATAACAATGTTAGATGGTCTAGAGCTTGGTTTTCGCCAAAGACCCTCGTACGCTCAAATTAATAGTTTGAAATGTAGTAGATCTCAATCAAAAGACCCACGTATAGATGGTAGTGGATAGTTGTTTCAGTAATTAGTATGGCACACGTGCCTTGTGAGTGTATCTTTCGTATTTTACTTTTCATATCTTCAGCAATTTGTTATTGTTCAGAGTTCAGACTTTCTAAAAGTTTAGACTTCAATGTATACTTTATTAAAATATTAATTCTTTATTTAAAGTAGCTGGATTAAATATTAAATATTCTTAATAGTACGCGCTAAATAATAAACTTCTCGATAACTGTTGGTATTTGGACTCCAAAATAAATTCTTCAGGATTTACGGGTAACCTAAGCTTGTATCGAACCTTAAACCTCCCGTTTAATTTCTTTCTTTAAAAGTTTAGTCCGAGCAATTCCAAGTAATTTTTTAAATATATAGTATTTTGTCCTAGAAGTAAAATTTCTTGAAGCAAGGGGTAAAGAGTCTTTTTCTGATGCTAATGGTTCTTAAATTCTATTTGCAATAAATTTCAATTTTTTGAAAGTAAAGATTAAATGATAAATTTCTTGAAATTTTGTTTTTAATGTAAAACTCTATTTTTGGCATTAAAAATATTTTACTAGGATTTAGGGAACTAACCTAATTGTTTTAAAACTAAACCTCCTCTTTCTTCTATTTAATTTCCGCAATCACTCTTATCTAGCTGCGAGAAGTAATGATATTGAATATAATGTTATGTGCATAGAAACACACAACTTGTCACAAAACTTTCATGTGTTTGTTATGATATAATAGTCCCATTTCATTTTTCAATCATTTCTTTCTAATAAACAATTGGATGTCACGTGAAATAAAAAATACATTAATTAATAATATTGAATATAATGGTATGTGCATAAAATCCACATTAATTACTGATTCTAAATATTATTTTCCCGATTCTCTCTTAGAGTCTTGAAAGAAATCAAAGAGAAGAGATTTTTATATTTTATGTATGTCTTAAATATTGAATAAAGAATGATATTTTTTACAGGCAATTTTTTTGTAATTGATAAGAATTTAAAAAATAAACTAAATTAAGTTAAACTATAATTCAAATATTAAGAAAATAAAGGATAACAAAAGCAAGTTAGATAAAATCAGAAAGAAAATTAGCCACATTCACCACTCTCTCACACGAGGTTCATAATAACATTTAAAACTATTTATTTTAGCCATCAAACTATTAATCCAAGTATTAGGACATCATAGTTTTAACATTTGGTAGAATAACAAAATCTCCAATTCTTTCAATTTGTAGATTCGATATACACAAATTCCATGAAACCAAAAGCAAACTACAATTTTCTTTTGTTTCCATTTCATACAAATCTATTTTCCCCCCTTCATATTCTCCTTCTTGAGCCAAGCATTAGGCCTTTAATTAACTTTTTTTACAATCTTAAAACGGATAACAACACAAAATCATCATTAATGTTCAATTACGAACAATAAAAAAATATCAAGAAATAAAAGAGGTGGAAACTTACATGTATACACCACTTAATCATTTGAAATAAAAGATTTCTCTACAACAGAGATTACTCTGGATCCCTTCTTCTGTCTGAAAAGAATTTGTAATTGAACAAAATCTCATTATTGGAATTTTTTAAAATTATTTTAAAATAAATAATTTTTACTAACCTTTTTAAAGCATTGTTTTATTTCTTTTCTTGTCCTGATTCTGTTATCTCTTCTTAGTTTTTAATAAGGTTCAAGTATATAGAATTAATGTATATAGTATTTGATTTTATAACTGTCATTTTCCTTAATGGAAATACCTAGAAATGTTTCCATTTCTGAAACCTCATTATAGTTCATAATGAAAATGGCTAAATAAGTTGAAACACACAAGATTTTTGTTTTCACATTCAAATGCTCAACATGCATAGTTAATGACATTCTATTAATTAAGATTTGAAATGCTAGATATAGTAACTGTATATATCCAACTGTTGATGTCTGATATCAAACAGCCGATGTGGTCTTTCCGCCGAGGGATGCAATTTTGATCTTTGCGCTAACGGCGAAGAGGGAGATGATGAGAGGTGGGGCCAACTCCTCCTCCGACTTTATGCCCGATTTTTGGATTGGAATTCAGATCCTTCTACACAAACAAGAAGAAACTCGTAAGAGGGCGGAGACCGGTTCCCCCGTGGTACATCCGACGGTCAAGTCAAGTGATGAGCTTGAGTGGGGTTTGAGGAAAGATCCGAGGATCATTGAGGTCCTGATATTCATTACTCTTATTGAGTTTTTAAAAGAAGGCATAACTTTTAGAATTGCTTAGAGCTTTCACCGAAAAAGAGTTAAGAAGTCTTAAAAGAGTTAAAAGCTAACTATGCACAGGAGGGCAGTTGTGGGGTGAGCAAACAGGCTGCTGAGTCATCCTTCACTTTACAGATATCGGCTGGTGACTGACGGGGAAGTCATTCGAGTACAGGAGGATGCCTTGAAAATATCCCAGATTCGATAGATGAGACAGGACGGAGGATAGACCGATTGTTTAGGCCTCATTCTCTTTCTAGATGGCAGCTGACGACTGGAGGGGAAGTCATTCGAACACAGGAGGATGCCTTGAAAACATCCTATATTCGATAGATGAGACAGGACAGAGAATAGGTCAATTGTTTAGGCCTCATTCTCTTTCCAGATGGCGGCTAGCGACTGAAGGGGAAGTCATTCGAGAACAGGAGGATGCCTTGAAAACATCCTAGATTCGATAGATGAGACAGGACGGAGGATAAGCCAATTGTTTAGGTCTCCTTCCCTTTCCAGATGGCGGCTGACTACTGGAGGGGAAGTCATTCGAGCATAGGAGTGTATCTTAGTGATCTCTGGGAAGTGACTTGTGGGTAGAGTGAGTTGTTTTCGCACGAGGTTTGTCAGAGTTGAGATCTTGATAAGACCGCTCAATAAACTGTGGTGTTGATTGATGTATATCTGAAGGTGGCTTAGCTGGATCTTATCCCCTTAGTAAATACAGATCGATTTGTGGGTTGTCCATATAATTTGTTGATAAGTCAGTCGAGTGAGGTTCTGGTCGAGTAAACCGCTGAGAAGGTGGTCGAGCCGACTATTTGGGGAGTCGTCTCGACTTATGAGGGGTCGACTAATCCCGCACTTTGTGTCGGTAAAAGATAACTCGTCTCCTCGGCGGGTCAATAGACTTGCTCTCGGCTGGGCTTCTGGGCTACTAAGTTGGTTTGGACCATAACTTTTTTGGGCCTATAAAAACAATCTTTTGACATCTTTATCTTTAAATGGTAAATTACTATAACACCAACTATAATATAAAATATGAACAAAATAAGATTTAGGTTCAGAGCATAAAGTGAGGTGTTGTGACTATTGAGGATCTTTTCCGGGAACTAAAAAAATATTAAGATTGAAATGCTAAATAAAATAAGTATGTATATACCAAGCTATATGATAGTTATATTATAGTCTAAAGCTTTACATTAATGTGATTTAATAAGAGGGGGTTACGAAAATAATTTGAAGAGCTATAATGTATTTATGTATGTATATGTATGATGTATTTTATTTGGAGAGGTAAGGTTTATGTATGCATGCATGTGGGTCGGAGAACATTTTTGAAAGGGAAAAAAATTTAACATCCAACACACATTTATAATAATATAAGATTTGTAAAACATTGCAAATCTAGGGGTTTTCGGAGAGAGGCTATTTAGATACATGAAAGGAGCTGTTCTTTTTTTTATGATATAAGACCAATACTGTAATGACAACCGTCTACCTACGATTGATTGACTTTGTTTAAACACCACATTTTTAATTGTATGGATACATGGGAGTACGAATGATTTGGTTTAGATTATAAGCCTGTTAATTGCATATAAAAAAGGGAAAAAGCAAGTTTTCAATATCCTTCAACAAGAGGATTTGGATGGGTAGTGCCAGTGTATCATCCTAATCGAAATCAATACAAGAAAACTATCCGTTTTAGTTCAAATACTTCGATATCTCCCTGCCTAGCACTCGTTTAAAAAGAAACACTACGATCTAATCAACATTAAACCGTTATGACAAAAACTAATAATATCCTTCATTTCCTTTTCTACAAAGAATAGAATTCAGTATGTCTTTATCCAAAGTATGTTAGGTCTCAGATAAGATATTTAGAACCAATTTCAATCTGAAATCTACAACGGATTTAAATTAAGATCCAAATTAAATGGCTAATTAACTTACCAATTTGGTAAATTTTACAACACTCTTTTACTAGTTGGTTTTTTTTTTTTTTGCTCAGATGACTTCGGGGCATTAAAACTCCACAAAATGTGCAAGTATATATTAATTTTCACAACGTTGAAAATCCCAAGCAAAAAAAAGTTCAAGCATTTTGCCGTATTTAATAATCCCTCCCTCGACCCCCCCCCCCCCCCCACCCTGTTACCCCTAAAACACACACCCAACACCCCCACCCCTAAAGCCTTCCGTCTCTTGCGTTAGAAAATGAGGAAATTTAGGGTTAGTTTAACTCTCGCTTTCTCGTCATTTAAACCATGTTATGTCATATAAATACAACCAAGTTAGCATTATAATATCTTTCGAATTTATTAGCACGATGTCATATGTATTGTACCCGCCAATTTTCATTGGCGGCAAAAAAAATAATATCTAATTCAATTTTTAGCAGACATTTAATATAAAAAAATATCAGATCAATAAAGAACATCAAATTGATAAAAAGAGATGTTACAAAAAAATATCAACTTGATAATTTGGCCCGCATTAAGGACCTGTTTGGCAAGCTGAGTTAAAACAATTTTAGCAGAAACAAAAATGGGTCCATGTACAAAGCCCGCGTTTATCAATAGAAAAAAATAGAGTAAACTAATTTATTTGACGCCTACTTTCGCTCATTAACTAGACTAGAAATAAACCATGTCTCCCTTAATTTAAAATAGAACTAGTAATAAAGTCTAGTTTCGTCTAATAATCCAAGCAAAATGGAGCTAGTTCAAAACTTACGCGGGATATTTTCAAAGTTGGCAACCGAAGCCAGAGATACGAATAAGAACCGGATAAGGCTAACTTAAGGCACAAATTGCGATCTCAGGCATAATATATCAGCACATCAACACGTCACCTGATATTTTGACGGTGCTCATATCATATACCAGCCCATGCGTTTGAAAACAATTACAAATTACAACACCAAATTACACAAATTCTACCAGCTATTTTTTCCCAAGTATTTCTAGAATTTACCAAAGGGGTATAGAGATCCACAACAGCTGGCGTATGCCAATACACTACGGGCTAGACAACAGTAACGCTGGTACACTGTAAAGCGACAGATCACAAGCAAAATTAGCATCCACGTCCTCACAACCATCCACGTGCCCTCCCCCACCCCAAAATGATCCCCCACTAAAAGACGACAAATGCCGCATATATATCCCCAACATCAGTACATCCCCACCCCCACCCACCTCCCCATCTCTTTCACTCAGCCCTAGCCCCAAAAAATCCCTTTGCCAAAAATCCTGAAATTTTTAGTCCCACATCGGAAAAGTTACCGGAGCTCCGGCTGTTTATGATCTAACGATGGCCTCCGCCTGCGTCAACAACGTCACCGTCCCCCCTTCTTATGGGGTCTTCAGCCCTCGCGTCTCCTTTAGCCGCGACTTTCCTCCTACTAAGGTCGGATCCCCTCGACTCAATGCGGTTCGGTCCGGACTTCCAAGGACTTCATCGGACTCGGATTCCACCTCAACGACCCCGTCGCCATGTCCCGCCGACGAGCTCTTCGTCCGACGGAAAGCTGGTCCGCTCCAGCTTGCTCCGGTCGGAAACCGCACCGGATCGATCCGACCGACAGCTGAACCCGATCGCTTGCCCGACACGCCGCTGAAACCGGGAGAAGAGAGGAGATTATCGGCTCGGGTCGGATTTCTTTGCTGTATCCCCAAAGGCCCGACCGTTCTAGCCGTTGGAGGAGCTCTCCGGCCTCAAGCGGCAGAGCAGGAACAACGTCGAGAGCGGATCCGGTTCTAAACCTGAACCCGAAGTCCTTAAAGCATTTCCTTAACCGCAATCTGCGATCCTCATCATCGTCGGATCCTAATCTTAACCTGCCCCTACTGAAAGAATCCGACACTGAGCCGCTGTCGATCTCCTCTCGCCTCTCGCTGTCGTCAACATCCTCGTCCGGACCCGAATCCGAAGAGCACCCTCGCCTCTCTCTCGACTCCGAACACAAACCAAACCAAGCCCCGATTCTTTTGAACCGAAACCCACCAAAAGTTAGGGTTTCAAGAGCAAGAACCGGAGCGGAAGGGCGCGTGTCGGT
>NC_033796.1:13056824-13094303 GCF_001876935.1 Asparagus officinalis
AACGCTTCGGGTAAAGTTGTTTTTCAAGGACTCGGCCGGAGCTCGAGTAGCCCGAGCACCTTCAACGGTGGGCCCCGCATCAAACACCGCGGCATGGAGCGCTCATACTCTGCCAACGTGCGCGTGACGCCGGTCCTCAACGTGCCGGTTTGTTCTCTCCGTGCCGGGTCCAAGAGTTTCGGTTTCGGCCAGCTTTTCTCCGGTTCGGGTTCTGGGTCGAGCTCCAACCCGAAAGCCGGTAACGGCAGCAGCAAAGGGAAAAACTAAAAGGCAGGGCCGCCTATGGTCATGATGATTATTGATTAATTAACTCTTCGTTTTGTTAAATTTGAGTTTTGCTATCAGATTCTGTAAATAGTGGGGGAGGGTTTGTGCTGATCTTTTTGCCGGTGAAAAAAAAAAAAGTTGCTGTGTAGACTTTTGATGGTAATTTGTCCTGTAGCTGAGTAATGTAGCTGTGTTGTTTTTGCATGTGACTCTGCTTCCCCCGATCTGTGCTCCCTATTTGCGAAAAATGCGCCTCCTGCGGGTCTTGTTATTGCATTTACTGTTTTCTTCTTCTGGCCTTTTCTGCAATATTGTTGGTTTTTTGTCGTCTAGTGCTCTAGGAAATGATGCTGGATTTGAATCGAATTGACAGGCCTGCCCCTGCCTCACTGCAGGCAGCATCTTCTGCACAAAATACAAACACTTCCACTTTATTAAAAGTTTTAAATTAACTAATTTGTTGATTAACGTGGTCGTTAATCTAGTCGGGTTCTGAAATAATGCCGGCTGTTTGGGGAGCAAAGACTCTATAAAAATTTTCCTGAGTTTGGAGACCATGTGCTGTAGCTCTTTTGTTTAGGATTCAGTTTGATTTTGGGTCTGATTCTTTTGGGCTGAGACCGAGAGAAGGCCACATGGGTAAAGGTGCTGGGAGTAGGGAAATTTGGGGGATGAGATAAAAGAAACGGCTAGATTCTGAGCTGGTCCTTTTATTTATTTATTATGATTTTAGATCCACAATATCATCTCTATGGGTTGTATGCTAAATTGTTAATGGTTGTTTATCGTTGCTATTGTCGGTCAAATGCGGTTGGTTGTGATTATATTTGTAGATATGTTAAATTTCTTTTTTATGAGTTTTTGCCCCCAAAATTAGTCCCTTCAATTCTTTCATAGGTTGAATTAGCCCCCCGAAACTTCATATTTAGAAGTCTCCCAAAGTTATAAATACTTCAATATTTTGTAATTAGTCCCTCGTATCTTCATATTTGGAAATTAGCTCCCCAAATGAGTAAGGCCACGTTGGCAAATGGTTAAAGAAGAAGGGTTAAATAGAAGGATTAATGTACTTAGCTCATTCGATAATCTAAAAACCTGAACCCGAAGTCCTTAAAGCATTTCCTTAACCGCAATCTGCGATCCTCATCATCGTCGGATCCTAATCTTAACCTGCCCCTACTGAAAGAATCCGACACTGAGCCGCTGTCGATCTCCTCTCGCCTCTCGCTGTCGTCAACATCCTCGTCCGGACCCGAATCCGAAGAGCACCCTCGCCTCTCTCTCGACTCCGAACACAAACCAAACCAAGCCCCGATTCTTTTGAACCGAAACCCACCAAAAGTTAGGGTTTCAAGAGCAAGAACCGGAGCGGAAGGGCGCGTGTCGCTTCGGGTAAAGTTGTTTTTCAAGGACTCGGCCGGAGCTCGAGTAGCCCGAGCACCTTCAACGGTGGGCCCCGCATCAAACACCGCGGCATGGAGCGCTCATACTCTGCCAACGTGCGCGTGACGCCGGTCCTCAACGTGCCGGTTTGTTCTCTCCGTGCCGGGTCCAAGAGTTTCGGTTTCGGCCAGCTTTTCTCCGGTTCGGGTTCTGGGTCGAGCTCCAACCCGAAAGCCGGTAACGGCAGCAGCAAAGGGAAAAACTAAAAGGCAGGGCCGCCTATGGTCATGATGATTATTGATTAATTAACTCTTCGTTTTGTTAAATTTGAGTTTTGCTATCAGATTCTGTAAATAGTGGGGGAGGGTTTGTGCTGATCTTTTTGCCGGTGAAAAAAAAAAAAGTTGCTGTGTAGACTTTTGATGGTAATTTGTCCTGTAGCTGAGTAATGTAGCTGTGTTGTTTTTGCATGTGACTCTGCTTCCCCCGATCTGTGCTCCCTATTTGCGAAAAATGCGCCTCCTGCGGGTCTTGTTATTGCATTTACTGTTTTCTTCTTCTGGCCTTTTCTGCAATATTGTTGGTTTTTTGTCGTCTAGTGCTCTAGGAAATGATGCTGGATTTGAATCGAATTGACAGGCCTGCCCCTGCCTCACTGCAGGCAGCATCTTCTGCACAAAATACAAACACTTCCACTTTATTAAAAGTTTTAAATTAACTAATTTGTTGATTAACGTGGTCGTTAATCTAGTCGGGTTCTGAAATAATGCCGGCTGTTTGGGGAGCAAAGACTCTATAAAAATTTTCCTGAGTTTGGAGACCATGTGCTGTAGCTCTTTTGTTTAGGATTCAGTTTGATTTTGGGTCTGATTCTTTTGGGCTGAGACCGAGAGAAGGCCACATGGGTAAAGGTGCTGGGAGTAGGGAAATTTGGGGGATGAGATAAAAGAAACGGCTAGATTCTGAGCTGGTCCTTTTATTTATTTATTATGATTTTAGATCCACAATATCATCTCTATGGGTTGTATGCTAAATTGTTAATGGTTGTTTATCGTTGCTATTGTCGGTCAAATGCGGTTGGTTGTGATTATATTTGTAGATATGTTAAATTTCTTTTTTATGAGTTTTTGCCCCCAAAATTAGTCCCTTCAATTCTTTCATAGGTTGAATTAGCCCCCCGAAACTTCATATTTAGAAGTCTCCCAAAGTTATAAATACTTCAATATTTTGTAATTAGTCCCTCGTATCTTCATATTTGGAAATTAGCTCCCCAAATGAGTAAGGCCACGTTGGCAAATGGTTAAAGAAGAAGGGTTAAATAGAAGGATTAATGTACTTAGCTCATTCGATAATCTGAATGACTATTAACCTGTTAAATAAGTTTTATTTTAGCCATTGTGATCAGGTTTAGTGTTTGAGAATAACAATAATTTTAACTATTTTTTTTATAATTAGAAGGGTTAACTCTTAATACTTCTAAATAGGAGTAATAATAAAATGAGGGGTTAACTCATTTTAATTTCTCTAGAGAGGTTAGTTTAACCCTTTTATATTTTTTATGTTTGGCAAATTACGGAGGATTAACACACTTTAACCATTGTATAGATTATTTGTATTTGGCGGGTTAAGAAGAGGTTAAGTCTCCTTAACCTCTCACTTAACCCTTTGCCAAACAGTACCTAAGTGTTTTGAAATTAGTCCCCTTAGTTAGGACTTAGTTGAGAAATTTGGGAGACTAACTTCAAAACATTCGGGGACTGAATTCAAAATATGAAGATTTGAAGGACCAAATAAAAACACCTAAATTGGGAGATGTCTCAAAGTGGGGGCCAATATCGAAAAAAACCCTTTTTTAATTTTTTTATGTTGCCGTTGTGAGATATGTCTCAAAGTGGGGTTTCCTTAGAAATTTTCTTGTTGGATCATTTATTGAGTTAAACGGAACGGAAGGCATTGATCAGAATAAATAGTTTGGAGCTATAAAGTACAAACTATCGTAATTTATTGCGCAGCTCTCATTTTATAACTAATTTTTTTTTGTAACTAATTAAGTATAAATGAAGCTATAAAGTACAAATTATCCGTTAATAGTACTTTGGAGTATATGTTAAGCTCATTTATCCATTAATGGTACTTTGGAGTATATGTTAAGTTCATTTAAAAAGCGATCTATCATCTACAGTGATGTTGTTGAGTAGTTTCTCAAGCAATACTTTTATTTATAGAAATTAGAGATACCATAGTTGACTTAGCTAAGCCTAAATAAAATAGGCAAAAGGATTTGTTGCAAACCTAATGTTACTCTTTAAAATTGATCAAAATATATAGCTTTATCCTTTAATCAGAATGAATAGTTTACTATTTCAAATACAATCATATACATATAGATGAACACTTGTGATTTAAAAAAGGTAAATTGCAAATAGACCCTCGGTAGTGTCTGCCCAATAGCGGGTAGACTATGAGGGTGTTTGGGATGACTTATTTTTTACTCAAACTAGCTTTTAAGCTACATTTTCTTATTTCTATATGTTTAGTAAAATACCGAATAAGTTAGTTTACAAGTCACATTTTAAAAAGCAAGTATACCCAAACTTTTGATTTATAAGTCACATTTTAAAAAGTTTGTATACCCTAGCTTTTAAAAAACTAACTTATATGCTCACCTAAATAAGTTAGGTTTTGACCAAACAAATTATTATACTATCCAAACAATTTTTATAGCATTTTTATCATAAAAGCCAAAAATCAATAAATGCTACCTAACTTATAATCTTCAAACAATAAGCCTTACCGAACATCCTTTATTTGTGCGTGTTGACCCCTTGGATGAATTTTTTGGGCTTCTAAAAGAAAATAAAAAATAAAAAAAAGGGGCGGGGTAGATCTCTTATAGTTCCTTTGGTGACGATTAAGACTCCCAATTTCTAATCAATTCACTCGGTAAGAAGATCTATTCGCACTAGGATAAATACTATAGGGGACCATTTGCACAAATAGAATCTTTGAGGGTCTAGCCCCAATTAACCCTTGAGTAAATGGTCTGTACCATCGAACAAGTAGTGAAAATAATACAAATCCCTACTGCTTAATCACTTATTAGTTTCCATCTATATCAAAGCTGGCAAAAAATTAGCTTGAAAGTGTGTAACTTAAATTATCTAAGTCATGGTGAGAGCTAAAGATTATTTTTTTATATTCTAACATGTTCTTGCAGGTTGAGGCCTTTTAATGGGCTACACTTTAGACTCAAGCAGAAAATCCGCTTTAAATTTATGGCTGGTAGGATTTGAACCCTGTGGCTTCGATAACATCTTAAATCGAGTCTCTCTAATCGTTACATAAAAACTCCGAAATTGTGGTGAAAATCGAGGATTATAGTTTTATATAATTCTAACAATTATTAAACGATTTAAGAATTTCTGCTCCTTGCAAAAGTCTTGCCTAATACCTGGACCAGTCACTGTTAATCGTTGCTGTACATCCAGCATCATTCGACATGGTCCATGGACAAGGATACCATTAGACTCAATCCAAATTGAAATTATTTGTGTGCACATGAATTATCGAACCCCATGTGCAACTTTTTAACTCACTTTTTTGGTTTTGATTAGTTAAGTTAATCCTAGTTGCGCATGTTCACGAGATGAGCTTTTGCTTGTAATAATTACCTGTTTATCTCTAAGCACGTGAGGGAGTGATGTGCATTCTGAGTAAAGCTTTGTTATTGATCTACAATTATTGTTCTCGGAGTGGGGGGCAATGCCATACAAGGATATGATAGCTTAATGCAATGCTTGTTTATTTTCTTGAAAATTTGGGATTTAATTGGAATTTCTAGATTTTTTTTAGAGTTAGTCGCAAACATACCCAAGGCAGTATAGGAGATTAGTCACTGAATACTTCTAATTTTATTAGTTACCTAGACTTCATGATGTCATCACAAAAGTTATGTCTTTATTTATATGCATACGTCAAATAGATGTCATGTGATGTTAATGTGTTGCAAAGAGATCTCTTAATTCCAGTTTGTTCTGAAGAGAGCCCCTATTCTCTTATAGGGGGCAAACAAACATTCGATTTTTTAGTGTAGATACAAACATTAAGAAGGATTACTGCTTTTGAGTGTCAATGATCTCAATGCTAATATAAACCTTAGGAATAAAAAGTGATCATCAGTTATAGTAAATATAGTACAGAAAATGTTTTACTCAACTAACTCTTTTTATAAAATCAGAATTATGGAGACAATCCACCGTAATTCATTTTTAAGCAAGGTATAGGTAATTCTAGCTCATTGCATTAAACGAGTTATAGCAAAACAATTTACATCGAAAGTATATAATTTAGAAATGCTTAAGGGGCAATCAACTCAGTCAAATTCTCCACTGCTGTTAGGGTCTTCTTGTTGAATTTGAATTCATTAATAAAACATACCAATTCGCAATCTTTCATTGTATGAAGTTCATTTACGGTGATATAATTAGCAAAATAGGAACCTTCAATTTCATCAATAGAAAAGAAGTGGAATTCAGCTGAATCAACGTACAGTATTTTTTTTCTTTTTTTCTTTTGCTAGTCAATTCTTAACACAAGCAATCCAAAGCGAATGAACATGCAAATGTTTTCTAATGGGCCGTGGTCCGATCTGGCTATGTTTTTATTTATTAAAGGGCTTGGATATTGTTAGTTCAGTAAGTCGTATATCGCAAAAAAAAAAAAAAAACCTTTCCAGACCACCTCATTCCCTAAACAAGAACTTAAAAAGGGAAAAGTAAAATATAAAAATAAATATTCATATACAGAAGGTTCAATGAACGTCTTCGTCAATTTTTTTTTTTCCACAGAGCTTAGTCTCATACACAAAATGGGTTACTCTATGAAATATGGCTATTACTAGCAGGATTACGGAGCATCGCTGTATTCCTTTTGGGCTAGCGAAGAGCCCAACCCAATACAGTACATGGCCTCTAATTTACCACGGCAGAAAATAAAACGAACTTACTAGGATATATTTGAGCCTGCATCATTAACATACTAATCTTAAGCTCCTAACTAACCTGTGTCCCAACGATAAATAAATACAAGATCTAGCATTTTTTACATCGACTAATTATATTCATTATTAGTTACTATTTCTTCTTTAAGGCACCGCATTCCAGAATGGCAGACTTAAATCCCTTTGGCGGGTATTCGTGCCAGCTTTCTGTTGGTGCATTTGGAGCAGTCCGAACAAATCCATTTTCAAAGACGCTAAGACTCATACCAACATACTAGCTTCTAGCATAGGTTTTGGGAGGTGCAGAAGTTCGTTCAATATTCACCGAGCTTTAGGTGACGACAAGGTCCTCTCCCTATTCTCATGTATTTTATCGCTTTGTTTCTTCTCCAGCCCCCAATCTCTTTGGTTTGTGGTTGATAAACAGTTTTTATATATGAAATGAATAGGGCATCTCGTCCTGTTTTTACTTTAAAAAAAGGCGCCGCATTGCATGTTAAGAGTATGAAAAAGAAATTAAAAACAAAAAATTTAAAGAAAATTTTTGAAGCTAATTATCTAAAAGTGTATTAATTGCAAAACTTAATTATGCAAAGGATTGGATGATAAGTTTGTTTGTCATTTCTTTGTAAGAACATACATAAGTGACGTGTGCCTGCTACATTATAATAACGGTCAGCCTTGAGTTAAGGGCCTCCTATAGTTTAATATATCACTAATTCTACCAAATCAATGGTTATTATTATTGATATTTTCCTTTTTATTTTGCGTAGATATCACAGATGCGGTCGAGAACAGAGGAAAGTCGTGAAGCACCAATTCCTCCTAAAAAACTGGGTCAATCCCCTTCACTAAATTTCTGGGCTGATCGAAACACTTGACAAACCTTTAGCAAATTCAGGCCCAATACTGGCCCTTTATTTCGTGTACAAAGTCATCCCCCCATTTCAACTGCTTTCTTTTTATTCCCCCCCTCAATTCCTTGCATCATCATTAATAAAAAAAGAAAGAAAGAAAAAGGGGGGGAAAATGGCTCAGCTATTGAGAGGTCAAAAAGATGAATGTGAGCATGCCAAGCACTTAGAATCAGCAACTCAAAACCGTCCACAAGAAGTCTCCAAGGTTTTCCTGCTGCACCTTTTTGTCCATGAAATCCACTTCTCATTGACTAAATTTCACAAAATTATCACCAATTATGAGGTTTTGCACCAAAAATCTACAGTTTTTTCATTAGATTGTATGATTGAGAGACGTTAATGTGAATTATACGTTACATGCGTGCGACATATTTAAACATATTTATTTCTATTTTATATAATATATCTATTTTTCTAATCAATAAAATTTCTGAACAACTTGTCCCCTTTCTTTCTTTTTTTTAAATAAAAAGGTTTTTAACATCTTGGGGGATGTTTGGCAATCTGAAAGTGAATTTAAAATATATAAGTTATTTTTTTTGCAAATGACTTTTACATCCATGACAGCACGTAAGTGAAATACAATGTTTGTTTGGAAAAATTAAATTATTATCGAAAGCGCAATGTGAAGATGACGTGGCAAAATAAGATTAATTAGAAAGTATAATTAAAATCATTTAATTAAATTAGTTACTTTTTTTGCCACTTTCATGTGACTTCACCACTTTTTTAGGGGAAATCAAAATTACATTAAATCATATGTGGCAACTTTCTTGCATCTCACTTTCATAACCACTTACATAAAAACAAATACTTTAATTGTTAAATAAAAATAACTTTCTTACTTTTATCTTTCACTGTCATTAGATTAATTTTCTGATAATATATACTATTTTTAATGCGGATATGAAAAACCCATTCTTCTCTAGTTCAAATAGTCATGATACTATACTTAAATAGTGACAGTAGTTTTGTGTACCTATCCATTTACTTAAATAGTCACAAAAGTTTTGTGTACCTATCAAATAGTACTGATACTATTCTTAAATAGTCACAGTCGCTTTGTGTACCTATCCATTTAATAATAATAATAATATTATTATTATTATTATTTGTATACTTAACCTTTTTCTGTTGTTGGATGCTAGACTGCTAGTCTAAGTAATAGTTTTGTTTTTTCCTTTGTAATCTTCGTTCACATATGAATCGCAGGGGCGGATCTAGGTTCTGCCGTAGGGTGCAAATGCACCGCTAGGGATTCTGTAATTACTTTATAGGTCTTGTAAATTTTCAGTCAGTCCCCATTTTTTTTTTTGCAAATTTGCACCCTAATTGCCCGAAATCTATTTATCAAACCAACAATTAGAAGCTCCATTTGACCGATTTGCATTCCATAGCTCATTCCATTTGAGTTTGACCTATTACTAAAAACACACCAAAGGCAAAACAAAAAACCCAATATTTTCTTAGGGGGTTATTGGTTGGTGTAATTTTAGGGTAAGTGAGATAATTTTTAGGTTTTTACGTTATGGTATTATTCATTGAGACAATGAGATTAAAATTTTACTTTAATTTGTTATTCATTGGGACAATGAGATTGAGATAATTACAACCACTTTTCCTAAAATTATCCAACTTATATACAAAATTTTCGTCCTAACCTCAAAAAATTACCCCATTCTTAACTTTGGACAATCATGAGAAAAATAGGATAATTTTGAAGCACTAATTTGTTAAATATCTAATATATGTTAATTGTATTATAATGTATAATATATCTTAATTATATTAGATTATAAAATTATATTATAAGCCTAAGATAATAAAATATTATATAATATTATCTAATACAATATTATTATATATCATTATTACATATTGGTTAATAATATTTTATATATTACAATATTAGTATTATATTATTATAATATTACCTTATATTATTTAGTATATATTTTTTTAGTTAGAATAAAAATAGTAATAATCTACTACATATTAAAGTATGATAATATATATAAAATTAATATAATATAATATATTATTTAATAATATTTAATAATATTTTTTAGTTAATAATATTGAACATATTAATGGTATATTATGATTATTATAAATATTATATTTTAATAAGGAGTCATGTCATCGATTATTCTATTTAAATTAATAATCGATTTAAATTATAGTAATTATCATAAAATAAAATAAAATATTATATTTTAATAATAATATAATATTTTAAATAATATTATATTGAATTAATCAAAATATTGAAATATTTGATTAAATATTATATTATTGAAATATTATATTAAATATATTGTTTGTATACTATATCAATTATTATATAAATATCATATTATTATTATATATTATATTAAATTAATTAACAATATTAAATATAATTATAATTAATTAGCAGTTATAATATAATATATTATAGTTCAGTATAAAGTAAAATGATGTATTACATTATAATAACTTATTAAATAATATACTAAACCAATTAGGTAAATTAATTTAGACTTAATTAATAGATAAATGTTGTACTTTAATAAGGTATCACATCATCAATTATCCAACATGAATTGTAAAATCAAACCTTTAAATTGTCCCATTATCCTAAATTGTTCTACTTTACACCACTCAAAATATCCTAAGGGGGGTTAGTCACTTAGAACTGGGATAATCTGTGAGATGAATTTTTAAAGTGTTAGTCACATAGAACTACAACTAGAATAAATTTTTATAGTGTTAGTTAAGTAGAAATCTCACAAAAATAGAATTGGGATAATGATACAAAATTATCCTACTTTTTTTGTTTTTCTATACAAAAATGATAGTTCTAGTCTCTCAAATTATTCCATGTTTTAGCTTGGAACTAGGTGGTAAAAACTAGAACTCATATTTATTTTGTTATTTTTATTTTTTATATTTTTTTTCTCTACTTCTTTCCTATTATGGTTATCACCATCATTAGATCATCATTATAATAATAATTGTTAATATTTTATAGTCTAACCAAAAGTTATTTAATAGTAAAGAACATTCTTGTAAGCAATTATCAATCAATAATAGTAAGTTTAAAATACATAAATAGTATTTATATCTTCAAAATGCATAGATATATATTTCATGATTATAAAAATTTATCCAACATTATCTTATCAAAATATCCCGCTTCACAAAATTGTTCCTATTTATCCCACTAGCGAAAAATTATTTCACTTTAACAATTATCCTGTTTGGCAAAGGGTTAATGAAGAGGGGTTAAAGAGAATGATTAACGTACTTAGCCCATTTGATAATCCGAAGGACTAAATTATTAACCCGTTAAATAAGTTTTATTTTAGCCCTTATGATCAGTTTTAGTGTTTGGGAATAACAATGATTTTGACTATTTTCTTTATAATTAGAAGGGTTAACTCTTATTCCATCTAAATAGGAGTATTAGTAAACCCCTCTTTTTGAGGGGTTAACTCATTTTAACCCTTCTAGAGGGGTTAACTTAACCCCTCTAGAGGGGTTAACTTAACCCTTCTATATTTTTTATGTTTGGCAAATTATGGAGGGTTAACCCACTTTAACTCTTATATAGATTTGTTGTGTTTGGCAGGTTAAGAGGGGGTTAAGTCTCCTTAACCCCTCACTTAACCCTTTGCCAAACGGTACCTAAAGGGATAAAATTGTTTCATTAGAATAATTATCTCAAACCCCCACTTGTCCAAAAAATAACTCTCCCATTGTGTTCTCATTTTATAATATTATATTTTTATTTTTAGATTAGTAACTATTTATTGTCCGCCTCTGTTGTCCGCCCTTTGAGAAATTTTATCTGCACGTGACCTTAGGCTTTTGAATTTTCACCTGTTCTTCTAAAATGTCACATGCATTTTGTATACATTTGCACCCATTTCATAATGAATCACAAGAATCCGCGTCAAAAGTACAGACTTACAGTACTCAATTGAAATATGAGAACCAACCTCCATTGATCGTTTTTACTAGAGAGGATCTAGGTTCAGAATCTATGGACTTCTCAAGATCTTTGAAATCAATCAATCATTCATGAACAAGATCTGTCATTTTAGTTATAGACTGCAGAAAGTGATGGGTGCTACATGAACATGATATGATTAAATGATACTGTTGGATCCATAACCTAACCTCCAAAGGTCCCACACGTTTCCCCGTGCTCATAGATTTTGAGATGTATTTGACAGAAATTATAAAGTGATTTGCCATAAAAAAAATTATAATGTTTCTTATCAACATATTCGGTATTTCCGTGGAAGAAACTTTAAGATGATATCCTAGAGTTTGAGCCTCAAATCTAATTAAGCATGTAATTTAAGCGCATTTTTCAAAAGATTACTGCTGCATAAATATTTTAGACTTTTTGTTAGTCTAAGTGATATAGACCAAAAGCTGGAATAAAAAAAAGAAGGAAACAGTCAAATCGTTGGTTGGTCGACCAGAGGAGGATATCCGGTCGACCGCGAACCCTGTAGAAAACTGAGAAGAAGATGTCACTCTGGCCGGTCGACCGCGAGGCCTATGTCGGTCGATCAGAACGTGCACACGGGAAACCCTGCAGAAACCGACGTTCTGGCCGGTCGACCGAAACATTAGGTCCGGTCGACCGACGACGGGTTTTCCAGTTTCCTGTTTTGATCGGGATTCTGTTTCCACCCAGACTTCTATATATACTCTTATATATTTTAGGGTTCAAAAAGACACGTGAAAAAGAGGGTTTTGAGAGGATTCTTTCAGAGAGATCTCAGAGAGATAAAAACCTATTTGTGGAAAAAGAGGGTTTTGAGAGGATTCTTTCAGAGAGATCTCAGAGAGATAAAAACCTATTTGTGGGCATTATAATCTTCTTCAATTAATCAAAAGAGAGATCTCAGAGAGATAAAAACCTATTTGTGGGCATTATAATCTTCTTCAATTAATCAAAGAATTGTGTGGTGTGACTCCTGAGAACGTAGGCAAGCTATCGAACCTCGTTAAATCTGGTGTGTTCTTTCTTATTTACTTTCATGTAAGTTTTTTCTTTTATTGATTTTCCTACTTTTCTACTATCAAATACAAGGTCCGGAAGGACACTGATTCAATTTGATTGTTTCGAATCCCCAACAACTAGTATCAGAGCTTTGTTCAGAAAGTTTGTGTGAGAGTCATGGCAGAGGGAAGAAAATTTAAGATCGAGAAGTTTAACGGCTCAGACTTCGTCTACTAAAAGTCACAGATAGAGGACTATCTGTACCAGAAGGATTTATACCATCCGTTGATGGGCAAAGCTAAAGGAAAGAAGAAAGAGGAATCCGACGAGGAGTGGGAGATACTGGATAGGAATGCTCTAGGGCAAATTCGGTTGTCGCTCACCAAGACAGTCACACACAATATATTGAAGGAGAAGACGACGGTGGGGCTTATGGAAGCGCTCACTAAGATGTACGTGTAACCGTCAATCGTAAACAAGGAGCATCTCTGTAAGCATAAAAAAATGCTTATAGGTTCTCGCACATAGCTCGAGATGAAGAAAAGACGATGAATGTTATTATCCGAGTCAAAGAGGATTATCTGAGTCAAAGAAGATCATCCGATACTGTAGAGAAGTTAAAAAGCACATGAAGTAAGTCGAGAAGCGTACGAGTCTGTGAAACACGCTAAACGATAAAGGAACAATTCAACCGAGAGTTGTGATTCGCCCACAAAAGGGCGAAGTACCATGTATATCTCTCCCACTCCATGAGTGTCTCGCCTATGAGAGGTTGTAGATCTCTTCGCGAGATTTCTAACACATCCTAGATCACCTCATTCCGAGATCGGACAAGAGAGTTAGAAGCAAAACAACAATACATACATCATATAGGTTTCCAAGACACATGCAACTGTCTCAGAAACTATAATATGTCTCACATATTTTAGCCATTATGTGATTCAAATCTGAAGAAGCTCAAATATAAAAGTTATAGATCTCTTCGTCATCTTTCCAACGCATCTTCGATCACCTCATTCCGAAATCGTATGAGGGAGTTAGAGTCAAAATACCCGAGATAGCACAAACTGTCTCGAAAGTGCAAAACAGTTGTAACTGTCTCGCAATGCGAGACAGTTACAGCTGTCTCAAAAATGTGAACCTATGGGATGTTGTAGAGCTCTTCACGAGATTTCCAACGTATCTTGGATCACCTCATTCTGAGATTGGACGAGAGAGTTAGAGTCAAAATACCCGAGACAGCACAAACTGTCTCGAAAGTGCGAGATAGTTGTAACTGTCTCGGAATGCAAGATAGTTACAACTGTCTCGGAAATGCAAGCCTATGGGAGGTTGTAGAGATCTTCTCAAGCTTTCCAATGCATCTTGGATCACCTCATTCCGAGATTGTACGTGGGAATTAGAGACAAAACACAGCACATAGTTTCCGAGACACATGCAACTGTCTGGGAAACTACAAGACAAGAACTGAGATTTCGATCATGATTCACACAGAACCTGAAAATCTTAAAAGATAAAAGTTATAGATCTCTTCACCATCTTTCCAATGTATCTTGGATCACCTCATTCTGAGATTGGGTGAGAAAGTTAGAACCAAAATACCCGAGACAACACAAACTGTCTCGAAAGTGCGAGACAGTTGCAACTGTCTCAGAATGCGAGACAGTTACAACTGTCTCAGAAATGCGAGATTTTCTTGCACACCGAGAAGCTGAAGATGTATTTTTTGATAGTTTTCTTGAGTTTTGTGCGGTCCACACGGCTTATTAACTGCTAGGGATCACCTATGAACGTGGGGGGAACAGTTACAAGCGAGAATCACACCCATAACCGCAAGAGTCATGTCATTTAAAGGCGGGAGAAGCGGTTACAAAAAAAGAGGGGGCTGAGCATTTTGGAGCGGAGCAATTGGGCAGAGATTTAAAAAAAAGGTTTGGGCGAATTTCAAAAGTTCATCTCCTTTCAACAATTCAGAGGTTCCTTAAGATCTAAGTTTTGACTTGATCTTGAGAAGAGTGTTCATCTTACTTTGATAAGATATTCACTGAAACTATTCTTACTTCTAAACGAAGGAAGAATCCCCAAAGCCTTCACAATTCAACCAGAATTCGTAATTCGGTGGTCCACGGGCTAACGTACCCCCAGCACAGGCAAAGATCCCGCGCAAGCAGTGATCCAAACAATGATCCTGTATTTGTTTCTAAGGAGCTTATAATTTGATTTTTATTGTAAAAAGTAGTTTTACAAAATACGAAGCCCACTCTTTTGTATTTATTGTAATCGATAAACAGTTATAATAAATTCTACAACAAAACTTGTTCCTGACGCAAACAATCTTGTCAAACACTCTTCAACCTCAAGATGGCAGAAGGACATTCCTCCATGATGCATCTCAGCGAGTTTAACATAATTGTTGATCAACTTATCTTCGTGGATATCATGTTTGATGACGAAGTTCATGCCCTATTGATTCTACCATAGTTGCCAGATAATTAGGCAGGTTGTGTGATCACAATTAGTAATTCGACGGGAAAGGAGAAGTTAAAACTGAGCGAGGTTGTTAGCATGATTCTATCGGAGGAGGTTAGAAGAAAATCGTCCGAATCAGAAGGTTCAGGATCAACCCTAAATCTCGAGCAGAGAGCCAGAAGCCAGAAGAAGGGTAATCAGAACAAGAATCGGTCGAAGTCAACCAAGAGGAGGTCAAATTCGAAAGTTAGGCCTATCAAAGGGAAGTGTTAGAACTACGGCTAGGAGGGTCATATGTCTTCAATCTGTAAAGCACAAAAGAAGGATGCGAATGAGTATGAGGCTCATCTCGCGCAAGATGCCTTAAACCTTGCTATGGATAGCGATTTCGATTCATGGGTTATTGATTCGGGAGCCACATTTCACGTCACTGCTAATAGGAAGCTTCTTCATGACTATGTATCAGGGAAGTTTGGAAAAGTATACTTGGGGGATAATGAACCCTGTAGTGTTGTTAGAAGAAGTGATATACAAATACAGTTGAAGGGCTCTAAATAGAATCTGAAGAATGTCAGACACATACCGAAGCTAAAGAGGAATCTTATTTCGGTTGGCCAGCTTAGAGCGAGAGGCTATGCTTCAACATTCACCGGGGATTTGTAAAAAATCTCCAACAACACGATGGTGGTTACCTGAGACAACAAAACATGAACTCTCTACCTCATCTCATGTGCGAGTGACACCCTCGCAATTACAGCTGGCAAGGAGAATGCAGATCTGTGGCACAATAGGCTGGGACACATGAGCGAGATGGGGATAAAAATTCTACATTCATAAGAAAAGCTAACCGATATCGATTCAGTGAAAGTTGGTGTTTGCGAGGACTATATCTACGGGAAGTAGAAGAGAGTTAGTTTTCAGAAGGGTGGAAGATCACCTAAAGCTCAGAAGCTAGAGCTTGTTCATACAGACATATGGGGTCCAGCTAATGTGTCTTCTCTTGACGGTTCGACATATTATGTCACCTTTATCGACGATCACTCGAGAAAGGTGTCGGTATACTTCATAAAGCACAAGTTAGATGTGTTCGGGATCTTCAAGGAATGCAAGGCCATGATGGAGAACGAGACAAATCTAAATGTGAAGTGTTTGAGATCAGACAATGGTGAAGAATACGAGCTGAAGGAGTTCAAGAGGTTATGTGCTCTAAACAGGATTCATTTGGAGAGGACTACTCCAGAGACGTCGCAACAAAACGACATTGCAGAAAGGATGAACATGACATTGACAGAGAGTGTCAGGAGCATGCGATTACATGCAGGTCTGCCTAAGATATTTTGGACGGATATACGGAGCATACGACAGCTTACTTGATTAATCATGAGACATCAGTTCCATTGGATTACGGGATTTCAGAGGAGGTTTGGAGTGACAAGAAGATCAATCTCTCACACTTGCGAGTATTTAGTTGTGTGGCATATATTCACATCAGTGACCATGTTCGGGATAATCTAGAAGCTAAGTCACAGAAGTGTACATTTATTGGATACGGCACTGATAAGTTCAGGTATCGTCTTTGGGATGAGAAGAACATGAAGATCATCAGGAGCAGAGATGTGATATTTAATGAGGAGGTGATGTATAAGGACGTGGACAATGCTAAGAATAGCCACAACATTGGGAGAAGCACTAAGGATGTAGGTGGATTCGAGTACATGGATTTAGAGAAACTTCCAGACGTGGGAGACAACGTCAGTTTTGACCGAAGAACGGAGGAGACTCCAGGTGCAGAGACGACTACCCAGAGCGTGGAGCTTAGGAAGTCATCCAGGGTACCAAAATCGAATCCCAGATATCTTTTGTCACTAGATTTTTTGTTTTTGACAGATTGTGGAGAACCAGAGTGCTATGAGAAGTCTATGCAAGTTAGTGAATCTCAACAATGGGAGCAGCGATGTAAGAAGAGATAGATTCTCTCCACTCAAATGAGACATGTGAGTTAGCCCAACTACCTACACAGAAAAAGACCTTACATAACAAATGGGTCTACCGAGTTAAGCAGGAGAGTGATGGAAACAAGAGATACAATGCCAGATTAGCCGTGAAGGGGTTCTAACAGCGGGAAGAAGTGGATTATACAGAGATATTTTTCCCCGTTGGTAAGCTTACAACCATCAGAGTGGTGTTGAGCTTAGTAGCTACAGAAGATCTCTACCTTGAGCAGTTAAATGTGAAGACTGTCTTTTTTCATGGTGACTTGGGATGAAGAAATCTACGTGAAGCAATCTGTTGGCTTCATTGAAGAAGGAAAGGAAGAGATGATGTGTAAACTCAAGAAGAGGTTGTACGGTTTGAAACAGGCTCCGAGACAGTGGTATAAGAAGTTCGACAACTTCATGCAGAGCAATGGCTATGAAAGATGTAATTCAGATAATAATTGCTACTTTAAGAGGTTCGAGTCTAGCTATATCGTGTTATTATTATATGCTGATGACATGTTAGTTGTAGGACTGTGTTTAGAGGAGATAAATAACTTAAAGAAGCAATTGGTAAAAGAGTTTGCTATGAAGGATCTGCGTGCATCAAAGCAAATTTTTGGGATGCGAATCAGTAGAGATGAAACTGAAGGGACGTTGAAGTTGAGTCAAGTTGAATACATCGAGAAGGTATTTCAGAGGTTCAATATACAAAATGCTAAAGTTGTTATCACGCCCCTTGAAAGTCAGTTCAAGTTATATGAATAGCAATCACCCAAGACAGATGCAGAGAAGGAAGGATCATATAAGCAGAGTGCCATATTCATCAGCCATTGGTAGTCTTATATACGCGATGGTTTGCACGAGGCAAGATATTGCCTATACAGTAGGAACTATGAGCAGGTTTGCAAGCAATCCAGGAGCAGTATTGGGAGGCCGTGAAGTGGATATTATGTTATTTGAGAGGGACTACGGACAAGCCACTATGTTTCAGGAGGAAGGATTTGGTACTGCGGGGATACGTAGATGCGGATTTCACTGGTGATCATGATACAAGGCGAAGTACCATGAGGTATGTTTATACCTTGGCGTCAACAGCAGTGAGCTGGATTTCATGTCTGCAGAAGATTGTAACATTGTCCACAACCGAGACAGAGTATATCGCAGTGACTGAAGTCAGTAAGGAGATGATTTAGTTGACCGGGTGCCTGGAAGAGTTGGATCTGAAGCAGGGGAACAAAGTTCTTTATCATGGTAGTTAGAGCACTATACACATTACCAAGAATCCAATATATCATGCCAGAACGAAGTACATCGACATACGATACCATTCATACGCTCGCTGATTAAGGACGAGAAGTTACAGCTAGAGAAAATTTTGGAGAGTCAAAATCCTGCGGATATGTTGACGAAAGCAGTGACCATCGAGAAACTGGAGTTGTACGTAACTTTAGTTGGTCTTCATGCGTAGGAGATGAAGGCAGAGCCATACCAAGGGGATTGGCGGGATCGCCAGGAAGGAGAATATGCTTGCAAAGAAGGGGAGAGTCCGGGTGAGCTTGTTGAAGTGCTTTGGTCTCCAAGTGGGAGATTGTTAGAATCAAAAGAATAAGTGATGTAAACCCAAAGTTAGAATCAAAAGAATAAGGACACAATCAAATCGCTGGTCGATTGACCGGAGGAGGATATCCGGTCGATCACAAACCCTGTAGAAAACTGAGGAGAAGATGTCACTCTGGTCGATCAATCACGAGGCTTATGCCGATCGACTGGAACGTGCACACGGGAAACCTTGTAATGTAGAACACACGATAGACATGTTTATGTCAAAATGGGATAGTCGCAAGCTCAAACGCGGGCCCGGTCGACGAAAATAACTTCCTACGAAGAAACGATCATAACTTTCAAATCGTACGTCGGAACTGGATGAATTATATATGAAAATCGACTATCTCGACGAGACGGAGCCAACCAAACCTATCCAAAAGGGTTCGGTTTGCTTCCTATGTTTCACCAAATTCCTTACGGTTTTAGAGATATCTGTATTTTTATCTGGTTTTTACTATTTTTAATAATGTTTTAGGAGTCTGTATTGATTAGGAAACAAATCCGATTTGATATCAGATTTGACCGGTGGACTTTCCTAGTCATAAGGAGTCTTTTTAAGAGTTTTAATATTTTAGGAATTCTTTTACTATTTTTGGTAAACTTTTGAGTCATTGTAAGAGTTTGAGTCCTTGTAGAAGTCTTGTTTTTTTTCTATTTAAGCAGAGTCTTGTAAACCCTAGAAGCATAACTTTTAATTAATAAAATTTTATTTTTTTTAATATTTACTTCGTTGATTCGAAACTCTTCGTGAATTCGAAGATTGTCCTTGGTGGATTCCGATGCTACTACTTCCGCGCTGCGTCACCTTGCAGAACCAACGTTCTGTCTGGTCGACCGAAACATCAGATTCGGTCGACCGACGACGGGTTTTCCAGTTTCCTATCTTGATTGGGATTATGTTTCCACCCAGACTTCTATATATACTCTTATATGTTTTAGGGTTCAAAAAGACACGTGAAAAAGAGGGTTTTGAGAGGATTCTTTCAGAGAAATCTCAGAAAGATAAAAACCTATTTGTGGGCATTGTAATCTTCTTCATTTTAATCAAAAATTGTGTGATGTAGCTCCCTAGGACGTAGGCACGTTGCCGAACCTCGTTAAATATGCTGTGTTCTTTCTTGTTTACTTTCCTGCAAATTTTATCTTTTGTTTGCGGTGATTTTCCTACTTTTCTACTCTCAAACACAAGGTCCGGAAGGGCACGTATTCGATTTGATTGTTTCGAATCCCCAACACTTTTATCTCTTGAACAAGATTAATTACAGTTTTAATTACAATCACTTTAGAGTTTTGATGCAGTAAAGTGAACTCAAAGAGTATTCCAATTAGATTCTAACCATTATAGAAACCAAAGAGCTGTCAAATTCAATTAAGCCTCACTCTTTCTTTTAACAAAAATGCATCAGAGATCCCAAATAGGAGACCCAAGGGGGGACATGTGATGTGTCCCCCGTGAATACATGATGCACTGTTCATGAACAGTGCATCATGCATTCAGGGGGGGTCACATCACCCCTCCCCATTTGGTGTCCCTGTAGCAACACCCTTCTTTTAACTTGCGAGGTGTGGAATTTAACTTTACATTCAACTCTATCCTTTTTGAGGAATATACTTTTAACTTCCATCTCTTTTTTCAATTTTCCGATGAGGCTATGGTAGTCAAACATTAATCTTCAACAAAGAATCTTATATGCTATAATTATTAATTTAAGTGTCTTCATAAGTTTAAGAAAACAACCATCTGGCAACATGCATAAAATATTCAGGCACACATCTCCCATTTTCAAATGATTTCCTAATATCTTATTACCATAAAAGCTGTCCTGTCCGCTCTATTGTTATCTTCTGTTGTCTTGAAATTTGCTGACCATTTAAATTGTAATCATCTGATTGCTTCAGCTAAGCCAACATATCAACCATGATAAGCTCTGTGATTCTATACATGAGAAGGTGATCAACTCTGAGCTGTCAATGAGGAACAACATCTCCTCTCTCACCTTGAAAGATGGAAGGAGATGCCTTTCAATGCAAGAGAGAACCAGCAAAACCTACAACTTACCGGATAGCAAGAAAGACTAATTAATACAATATTGCTAAATATATTACGGTTATACTCTTCAAATACTACAAGACAGAGACATGTTCTCCATTTTCGGAAAATGCTTCACTCTTGTATTATAAAAATAGCATAAAATTTATAGTACAGTTGATTAACCCAAACCAAGTGGTTTATGAACTGGCCTTTTCTATTTTCTGTTGCACTTGATATCCTTTTGGGAGCCTGTAAGTTTAACATGATGGTCACAATCCATCTTGACTAATGATAAAAGTTCTATATTTGACGTGAAAACACCCTTTTGGCTTTATTTATTATCATGTAGTCCTACAACCCCTTATCAATATTGTGGAGAAGAATTGGAAAAAGCAGATTTTTGGTCATAAGTCGACTCATGCACAGGCATAAGTCGACTTATGGTAAGTCGACTTATGTTGGTGCATGAGTCGACTTACGTTCTGCTCTGGATTGTTGGTTTTTTGCTCTGCCAAGTCGACTTATCAGGTCTGATAAGTCGACTTATGATCTCTTCTCCAGTTGCTGTTTTTCGCTCTGCCAAGTCGACTTATGCAGACTGATAAGTCGACTTATGACGGGTTTTTTGGAAAGTTTAGGTTCCTATTTGCAGTCTGTTTGGGTTTCTGTTTTGGTATAAATACCAATACGATTTGAGGGTTTTGTGAGGAGAGTTTTGGGGTTTTGGAGCACAGAAAAAGAGAGATCTTTCTGAGCTATTTGTTAGGGTTATTGGTTGAGAGATTGAGAGATTTGTTGGTGAGATTAGTTGGTTCGTTTGAGCGATTTGTAATCTCAATTTGTACTCTCCTTCTCTATTAGTGAAAACCCCCCCCCTTCTTGCCCCGTGGACGTAGGCAATTTGCCGAACCACGTAAAACCTTGGTGTTTGTGTTTTGTTTGGTCTTTCTCTCGGCGTTCGTTGGTTTGGTTTCTCAAAGCATCAGTCACAACAAGTGGTATCAGAGCACGGGCAACGCTTGGGCTATTTGGAGGAGTAGATCGCTTTGGAAGTTCATCTAGGGCTTCGTTTGGTGATAAAGGTGGGATCTTTTTTTGTAAAAATCTCGTCTTTTTCAGTTTGGATCTATTTCTCGTTTGTTTCCGCATTGGTTTGGTGGTGCCTTGAGGATTATGGCCGAGAAAGAAGGAGTTGTGGGCAGTACTTCCGGCGTGAAGACCGTCCAAAGCTTGAATATCCACTCAATGAAGATTGATGTGGAAAAGTTCAATGGCACAAACAATTTTGGACTTTGGCGATGCGAAGTCATGGATGCGCTCAACGCGCAAAATTTGGAAGATACGTTGGAGTTGGACGGGAAACCGGACAACATTGATGAGAAGGTTTGGAAAAAGATGAATCGAACGGCGTGTGGTGTGATTAGGTCTTGTCTCACTCAAGATCTAAAGTATGATGTGATCAATGAGACTTCTGCAAAGAAGATTTGGGAGATCCTTGAGAGCAAGTATTTGACCAAGAGTGTGGAGAATCGCTTGCATTTGAAGAGGAGGCTTTACCGCTTCCAGTTGAAGAAAGGAACCTCCATTGGTGATCACATGAACCACTACACGAAGCTTCTTGCGGATTTGGCGAATGTGGATGTTAAGATTGAAGATGAGGACAAGGCGTTGTTGCTATTGAGTTCCTTGCCTGACGAGGAATATGAGACCTTCGTTCTTACTCTTATTAATGGGAAGGCATCTCTTTCGTATAGTGAGGTCACCGCTGCACTTGTGAATTATCAGCTTCGAAAGAAGGATAAGGAGACTTCGTTTGAGCCGGTAGCGGGGGCGTTGGTCGCAAGAGCAAAGGGTCCAAACCGTAGTGGGAGGTCGCAGTCTAGAGGGGCACATCTTGGAGTTCGTAAGAATCAATGTGCCTTTTGCAAAGAAGATGGACATTGGAAAGCCGATTGCCCAAAGTTAGTTGATCGAGCCGGGAAGAATAAGGGAAAAGCTATTCAAGCTTCAGAGGCGAATGTTGTCAAGGCTAGTGGCAACGATTCAGATTCGGATTCTTCGGGCTACTCGTTATCTGCACTGCCGTCAGTTTGTGTTGCCTACTCTACAGAGTGGATATTGGATTCGGGTGCTACATACCACATTTGCCCTAGGAGGGATTGGTTCTCCAGCTTTCAGGAGTTGGAAAGAGGGGATTTCGTGCTCATGGGGAATGATCACAAATGCTCTATTGGTGGTATTGGTACTGTTCGGATCAGGATGAGTGACGGGGTGATTCGGGAGTTGGTTGGAGTGAGGTTCGTTCCTCAGTTGAAGAAGAACATCATTTCACTTGGAGCTTTGGAGGCAGCTGGCTATAGGGTGACCTTGGCGGATGCACGCTTGAAGGTTACATTTGGGTCCATGATTGTGATGAAGGGCGTCAGAAGAAGAAATTTGTATTATTTGCACGGAAGCACGGTGATTGATAGGGAAATGACGACTTCATCAGATTCGGCTAGACTGTGGCATTGTTTGGTGCTGGGGTATATGATTGGTAATACCGTGCATTGGTTGTTGAGGAGTGCTATGACCTGCAGATTGAAGTCCTGTGAGCACATTAGGATGAGCGAGACCGTGGTGGAGTTTGGCACTTCTATCCATCGAGCGAGGGGTCTTTTTGGAGGTGTTCAGTCAGGCATTTGGGGGCCTTCCAAGGAGGCATCATTGGGAGGTAATCGTATCTTGGTTTCCACAGTTGGTGATTGTTCTAGGCATTATTGGGTCGCGACCAGTTCCCGTTGGTGTAAAGTCCTAGAAGTCAACAACAATTGGAAGAAGTGTATTGGCAGAAAGGTAACTCATTGTTTCAGCTTTGGTAGGGGTCCTTTCTTGCGTTGGTGCCGAGCTCACGGCAATAGGAGACACTTCATTGGTGTGGAGACTTTGGGGCGACGAGATGAGATGACAGTTTCGATGGGTCGTTCCTTTCTGGAGGAGGATCGGCGTTTGATGTCGAGCATTGGCATTGGTGTGCGGGCTTCGACATATTTGGGTCATCTTATGCATAGGTCGCCGACTGCTGCTTTAGGAGTTATTAGATCTGGTGGAGCTGCTTCAGATTTTGGGTCGCGTCGGATATTTGGATACCCAGCATTTGGTCACATCGTGGATGTGAGATTGGATCCGATTGCGCGTTTGGGGTTCGGAGGCTCAGTTGATTATCGTTTGGGAGCTTCTGATTTTGTTCTGAGCAGGTATGTCACTTTTGACTCTCGGCAGGTGGAGAGTGTTGATCAGGTCATTTGGATATCGCAGCAGGTGGAGAGTGATGCTACTCCACGTTGGGTGGAGATTACTCCACATACTCCAGATCATACTGCGTCATTTGGGATTCCAGCTAAGGTGACACAGGTTGGAGATCATTTGGTTTTGGATGCAGATGATGGATTGGTTTTGGATTCAGTTGCAGCTGGTAGATATAGTTTGGATATGGCCATTGGTTTACCTCAGGTGGAGGTGTTTGATTTGTCTCAATTTGGGGTCATTGGGAATACTATCAGTTGCAGATCGTTTGGTGATATTGGAGAAGAGTTGCAGACTTTTCTATTTGATTGAGGGCCTTTGGAGGCCGTTTGGGTGAACTACGTGAAGGCTTGATTCCTTGGGCAAAGGATACGTAGGCAGTCATTTTGATGCAGCCGATTTGGTGAGCGACATCGACATTTGGGGTGAGTGTTCACACTCTCATTTGGGTCTCAGCATGTGAGGCATTTGTTTGGTTGGTGTCGGCTCAGTTTTGGGAAAACTTCGCCGAGGTGGAGAATTGTGGAGAAGAATTGGAAAAAGCAGATTTTTGGTCATAAGTCGACTCATGCACAGGCATAAGTCGACTTATGGTAAGTCGACTTATGTTGGTGCATGAGTCGACTTACGTTCTGCTCTGGATTGTTGGTTTTTTGCTCTGCCAAGTCGACTTATCAGGTCTGATAAGTCGACTTATGATCTCTTCTCCAGTTGCTGTTTTTCGCTCTGCCAAGTCGACTTATGCAGACTGATAAGTCGACTTATGACGGGTTTTTTGGAAAGTTCAGGTTCCTATTTGCAGTCTGTTTGGGTTTCTGTTTTGGTATAAATACCAATACGATTTGAGGGTTTTGTGAGGAGAGTTTTGGGGTTTTGGAGCACAGAAAAAGAGAGATCTTTCTGAGCTATTTGTTAGGGTTATTGGTTGAGAGATTGAGAGATTTGTTGGTGAGATTAGTTGGTTCGTTTGAGCGATTTGTAATCTCAATTTGTACTCTCCTTCTCTATTAGTGAAAACCCACCCCCTTCTTGCCCCGTGGACGTAGGCAATTTGCCGAACCACGTAAAACCTTGGTGTTTGTGTTTTGTTTGGTCTTTCTCTCGGCGTTCGTTGGTTTGGTTTCTCAAAGCATCAGTCACAACAAATATCTTTAGCATAAGCTATTGTTTAATCTAAATAAGTTGTGATTAGCCATCATGTGCTTGATTAAACTTTGAAGTCATTGGTCACAAAAATACTGAAGACATTTTGTCAACTTAAATGTTATATGTTGAGGGCCATAGAACCTGTAATAGATGTTCGTGATATAAAAGATAAGGTGAACTCTGATTGTGAAGTGGTTGCCTTTAATGTAGTCTATGTAGATGCATGCACATGGAAGTGCATGTAGTCATCATCCTTTTAATAAATCAGAACATGACTGGATTCAATTCCAATCTTCAGAGATAAGGACTGAAAGTGACTGGAATCCCACAAACTGTACTCACGTATATTCTCTAAAGAAGCTTAACATTTATATAATTAACTATAGAGTAGAGTTTTATAATAATGCATATGATTAGTTCAGACTAAACAAATGTTTAATATGCAACATCGAGTCGCCGAGTCTGATTAATTTAATTAAGCTAAGAATTATTTATTGATCAAAGACTACCAACAACAAAAAATCTTGACCTTCATAGAAAAAACAACCTTAAACCTGCATAATTTGTTAAGATATGAAGTACAAACTCTCAATACATATCATAATCTCAAAGTTATGGTACAGTGAAAAAAGACTTTTAACAGAGAACCTGATACTGGATAAAACAGAATTATACTGAATAGGAGAAAAATCTAAAGAGGGCCAATGGGCACACTAGAATTCAAGTTTGTGGATAGGGGGAAAGCTAAAGAGATGTGAACCACAAATGCACTGGCCCTACCCACTATCCTCAGTCTCTTTCAATGGCTTGAAACATCAAGACGAAGAGTCTAAAAAACAAAACAAAACCCCAGTAATTGGATGGGTGTTGATGATTATTCTATGTCTTATCTCTCTCTTTTTTTTATCAAGACTATTCAGTTGTACTTCCAAAACATGTTCTCCTTTTATCACCTCCGTTCAAAAGGAGAGAGACCCCACGACATGGAGGAGTCTTTGGATGAAGAAAACTCTACCAAGGGTCCTCTATAGAAAATCACAGCTATCAATTCTAAATCAATACAATTAAAATACGGTATCAATATAATCAATAATATTGTATCAGCGCAAACAAGCTATTGTTTTATCACCAATGTTGTATTAGTTCAAATAGATATCTGTATCAGTACAATCATCAACTTCAAAATTTGCACCAAAATAGATGTCATGATCTACTTCTTCCTTACATATATATTTTTATACAGAGGACCCTCCATAGGATTTTCTTTTTAGAGACTGAGACATCAAGGCCTTCAAGGACCCACATAGTTTAAAATCAGAGAACCAACATGCCGCAGAGATAGGATCATCAGCATAAGATACTATAAAGAGAGGAAGCGATCAGAATCATCATATGGGGTATATTTCTTTCCATGAGGAGCCAGTGAGAAAATATTTTATGCAGGTATTTTGTGTCAGAAAATGGCCAAGCAATAAGAGCAAGCACTACTTGCACATATAGATTATATATATATTTTTTAAGGAAATATTTGTACTTGCTTCTCACCTACACACCTGGTCAGTTAACAGCAGACACAACTAATTCCTTAAAAATATTGCATGTTGAAGGACTGGAGTCTTATTGAGATCCTAGGAAATGCCAGAAGGGAGCTGATAATGTTTTAAATTTGAGGAGGAATAGAATAATATCCCCCTTGTTTGATGAGTTTCTGGTACAACTCAGAACTTCAGTACAAAGGTGATGAACCTATGTTTTCTCTCAGTTTGGTGAGTGAAATAATTTGAGAATCAGCAAATAGCCAAGTTGTCAGATTTGTATGAGGAATAATTCTGGCCAGCCTGTTTTTCTTCTGCAATCCCTATAGGCAAATAAAATTGCCATTATTCCTAACAAAGGAAACTCAAAAGATCACCTAAACATTGAGGTTCGCATGAACAAAGTGAAGTTCGCTTGAATACTTGACTCCGTCTGAACATTGGGGTTCGCATGAGGTTCGCATGAACAAAGTCAAGTTCTCCTGAATGCTTGACTCCGCTTGAACATTCAAGTTCGCATGAACAAAGTCAAGTTCGCCTGAATACTTGACTCCGAACACAAAGTCAAGTTCGTCTGAATACTTGACTCTGCGAGCAAAGCCAAGTTCGCTTGGTCGTCTGAACGGCTCATGCAGATTCAAGTTCACCTGAATACTTGACTTTGCGAGCAAAGCCAAGTTCGCCTGATAACGTGGCTTCGCCTGAGTCAACCATGCAGAATTAATTTCGCCTGAACACTAAGCTTCGCCTGAACAAAGTTAAGTTCGCCTAAACATTTAAGTTCGCCTATGAGGTTTTCCTGCACGTTCCAACTCGCTTGCAAGTTCATCAAGCTCGCCTGAACGTCAAGTCCGCCTGCACCGCTTGACCAAGTCAACCACTAAAGCTTAAAACGTGAAAGTGGTTATGCTCACTTCCCACGTTCCTAGGAGGTGGTTACATGCCGTTCTTTTCTATAAAGAGCCCCTAATGGCTACCAAAAAGGGAACCGAACTTGGAGATTTTTGGTGCTCTCGGCCTATAAGCAATCAAGTCTTTGTCGGCTTTCAAACTCTAGCTCGGGTACTCGAACTCCAAAAAACAAAACTTCTACCATACGAGGAAGTTTGTTCACAACCTTGTTCGAACCGTCAACGGGAAGCAAACTTAATTCAAGTATCAAGTGAGGCATCCTTTCGTCCCAAAAGACCCCACGTTAAACAAAAGAGAGATCAGATCTATTCTCTCTTCTTCTGTGTAAAAGAGATTTCTAATTTGTAATACACAATTCAATCAATACAAATTTGAGATCATTTTTTACGACCTACAACCCCATGTAAGGAACATGGTGATTATGAGAAGGAGCAGAACTTAAATAAATTGTTATTACTTTAGGTGATGAGATAAACCAAATTTGATTTAGGTGACGAGAAAAACCAAATTTGAGTTTAATCTAAGATGGTGATAGGATCAAATGATGGTCATGTTTCATAGAATAAGAAATTTCCAGTAATTTGTCTTAAGAAACCAAGACACGATCTATTAACAAGAGGAAATAGATATGAAATATACACAGAAAATGAGAAGACAAGAGAGATAAGCACAATAGAAAGAGCTAAGGAAGAAGGATTAGAAGATAAATTAACATACTAATCTTGACGAGTGAGCACAGATCTTTGCAATGTCATAAAAAATTACTAAGAGAATTTGCTTTCAGTTCTGAAATGGCCATGAGTCATGAGAAATAAAATATATTACGGTAAAGGAAAATATGGAGATGAAGTACAGTCATCCATGAAGACAAGAACAAAGAACAAGAAATATGAACTCGCTAAAGCTCTTATGTAGGAAACAGATAGTACATCACAAACAATATTTTTACAGTTGCTGAATCCAGCAATCTTTGAATGAAAATTACACAAGAATGGGGTTGTACTAGTCAAGAAATGAGGAAGAAAACCTAGATGACAAAGCTATAGAAAGACACTTGATCATTACAATTATGCATGAATTTATCTGCTCAATAAAGTACTACGAGATTAACATTCCCTCGAGAGATACATCTAAAAGTGGGGAGATCATCAACTTCACACTCCAAAATGTTCCTTATCGATAATTACGATGTGTTAACCTGTCCACACCAAGAAGAAGACACATAAAGCTTAAATGATAGTGACTTACCTTGCATATCTGCCACTAGGACATGGCTAGATAATAAACTTTGAAGGATGGATATCGGTGAATGAAAACGATAAGAACTAGACAGACAAAGAAACTAAAAAAGAAGTGGTCACTAAAGGCTAGAATTTATTGGTGTTATCTAGCTTCAGTCACTTTCTATCATCATTGCCATGTATCAAACCATATTAGTTCAGCTAAGTTATTTGATTTATTAAAGTAGGTAAATAGCAGATGCCAGGCAGAACAATAACGTATGGAGTTTTCTTTTTTATATAGATGCTAAAAAATGAATTGCAACCAAGAGGTGGTTGGTGCAGTGGTTAGAGGGAGATACGGGGAGTGAAAAGGTGCAAAGTTTGATATGCTCTATCTAGATAGATATAATGCACATATAAACAGACACATACTGCAATTATCTATAAATGTTACCAGTAGAAGAAGCGTAAAATGCACTAAATTGATATCCTTCTAAGTTACAAGTTAAAGCGCAAGTTTTAAGAGTATGAATTCATATACTTCAAAAATCATTTACTTTAAAAAATTTAACCACCACTTCACACTCTAGTACCCTACACCAGGCCCGCTTTAATGGGAAGGCTAAGGTAAAAGATGAATCAATCTCAATGGTTAAGTTCAATGCCACAATTCGTAGCGGTTACCATTTAACAAAAGAGGTGAATTACTATTTACTGGTAAAAGAAAGTTAACGAACTGTAAAACGCGCTAGTTGCATTGCAATCTTACCAGAGTGACCATTTTGTAGATTCTCCATCGGAATACCAGATGTCGGCAAGCTACTACTTCCAGCAACCGCTGCTGTCTGATTCTGCTGTTGCACCATTTGAGATCCATATGAATATAAATTTACAGCCTGCAATGATTATAATACCAGGCTCAGACCCAATTTTTGTAGGCAAAAGAAGCATAGATAACAATTAAGTAACAAGAGGCCCACAAACCTGGGGAGGCAGTTGCATGTGGGAGAAGCCAAAGTACCGAGCATATGGTTCTGGGATATGATGGACATTTTGGAAATTAGCTGGATTCAAGGACGGAGATGGGCACATTGGCATTTGGTTCGAAGGAGCCGATGAGGGCATAGAATGATTGACAAGTGGGGTTCTTGATAATTGCATTGGGTTATTGATGGGGGGAATAGAAGTATGACCCATGCCTACACCCACCCGTGGCATGTACTGTTGTATGCCCGGAAACATCATTGGTGCCATGCCGCTCCCCATCCACATTAGCTGAGACATGGAAATAATAATACACGGACATAGGTTAGATTTTGCTAGGACCAGCAAGGTAGTTACCTAAATTGGAAAATGGATATCATATGATGTATGAAGGGATTTTCTCGTTTACAACAATGAAGGGATTCTCTCGTATACAACAATATATGTGACCGAGTCTCAGCCAAGTGAATAAAGGTGGAGAGAATTCCCCATAGCCACACTTGGCTAGGATTCAACCATGGCATTCTATGCGGAGAATCCCCTCATATTTCATATGAAACCCGTTATTCTCTAAAGACACTATATGGTTTTAAATACCTGAAGTTGTAGTTTTTTTCCAGGGAAAAAGAGGGCCTTAGCCCATATTATTCATACAAGAAAAAGAGAGGAATACAGAAGATTGCATAGTAGAAAGTTCATACCTGAAGTTGTAGTTGTAGCGACTTTAAGTACTCAATTGCCTCGTCTAGCATCGAAGCTTTGTCTGACTGAAAATCGATCAGTTACCATACAATCAGTATTGCATACATGGATATATAGTACTTTAGAGCATTGATATCAGAGAATAATGCAACTTGTCATTGAACATATTAACTAAATCAAAATGGACCAATTTCATAAGGAAAACATAAAATTTTCATGTTTACTTTACCTTGTTGCAATGAGGAATGAGTTCTTGCAATGCTTTCATCTTCTCATTAATTCTGTCTCTTCTTCTCTGTAGTCAAAAGGAACTGACAGTCAGAGCACAATACAAAAGAAACCTAAGTATCAAATTCAAGGCAATAGCACAATACAAAAGAAACCTAAGTATTGAATTCAAGGCAATAAATAAACAATAGATCTTACCCGCTCCGATAGATTGTGAACTTCAGCAGCACGGCTTTTTCTGGTGGATGTAGGCCGTTGAGTGTGCTTTTTAGCCTCAATCGATTCATATTCAGCCTCCTACAAATTTTGCAAGTTAAAGATTTAGTTATCAATAGACTGATAAAACGAAAATTCTATATAAATTATGCATAAATTTTCATAGCCAACCTCGCTATGGCATTCAGATTCCTCTGCATCTCTCCCCTTTCTCTTGTTGTTCTGATCGCTCGTACTCTGCTGCCCTGTTGTCCTCCCAAAACTACAACCAGACCCACCGGATGAAGAAGTCACAGTAGTATCAAATGTATTTGCATGAACTCCTTCTTGAAGCGAAATCATCGGTCCTCTGCCTTTTGACCTTTTTTCAAATACACCCCTGCTCAAATTGTTGCTCACATCACCTTGATTTGGAACTTGGTTACTCCCACAAGCACTCGATCCTACTGTCCTAATAGATGATGATTCTCCCACATCGCCCCTCATTGGCCTCGAGAAGTGAGAAAAATTACCTAAACGTGTAGTTTGAGACTTAGGTGGAGGCATTGTGAAAGGATTTTTCTCTGCATCTCTGATGACTTCTTTGTTCGGTTTGTTAGCATCAATAGCATCTGCCATAGGCATTTCATCGAGTAATTCCGAGCACAATTCTTTCTCTAATGGATAATCGAAAGCATATTGGAACCATGAAGCAGTTTCATCTTCTTGCATTAAATTGCTTGAGTTTACCACAGAGACAACAGGTTTCGGCTGGGGTTCGGGTCTCAGCGTTGCTTGAGGTTTTCGATTAGTTTGGCTTTGCATGACAACATGCCCGTTTCTCCATAAGAGCTCAACAAGTTCATTATCGGGTCTAAATTAAGATCAAACATATAAGATCACAGGGGAAAAAAGAAAAACCAAAATTCAAGTTGCTGTTGAAAAGAAGAGGAGAGTAGAAATTTACCCCGGTATTGCTTTCTTCTCAAAGTTCTCAGATCATCCTCCATACCCCAATCAGGGACGCGATGGTTCATTTGACCTGATGTAATTTCTTTTTCTAAATAAAATGAAGCAAAGAAAGAATTGTGTGCTTTGAATCAGCAAAAAGTTATAGAATTTCACTGTAAATTCTGAAATATTCACAGTCGAGAACAATCCCTAACTCCTCCTAACTAATTTACTAATTACACAGCAGTGAGGATGAACAAAAATACCTAAACACACATAAGAAAGGGACAATAAATAAAATTGGCATTGCGGATAATTAAAAAAAAAGTATTGATGAATGATAATGAGAAACACCAGGCCTGCAATATTTCAGATAATCCTAATCCTTACCAAAGAAAAACTTTATAAATAGCATCGAAATTTCTGAAACTTTCATACCCTAATAATTTCCCTCGAAGTGGAAGTTAACACAGAAAATGAAAAAGAAGAACAAGAGAAACCCACCAACAAAAAATAATTGCGAACTCCAAAGAAACACAACTTTTTCAACTGCAAAAAAGCCAAGTAAACTCAAAACCAAGGAAAAAAAAAATCCAAATCATTAAATAAATATAGCTAAAATCAATTGACCACAACTTTCACGAATAGCAAGTACCCACATAAGAAAAATCAAATGTAAACAATAAAAACATAAAAAAAAACCCAAATGAGGGAATGAAACGTTTTGTTCGTGCATGACAGGAAATCTAATGATTGAAGCATATCCAACCAAAATTAGCACCAAATTTATCATAAACAACTAAAAAGTAGCAGGGGGGAAAAAACTAACCTCCTCAAAGAGAGCTGATTCTTTCTCCTCCACTGAAAAACTCAACCGGAACAGGAAATGGGCTCTTTCACGGGGACTTCGCAATCTATATATACTTATTTAAGGCTAGAGCGAGTGAGAGTTGAGGATTTTGACAGTCTCGGGTTTGGGGCTGGGAATGGAGCTATCTTGTTTATGACATTCTTTGTGCTCGTGCGCGTAGTACAAATTCTCTGTATCTCTCTCTCTCTCTCTCTCTCTCTCTCTCTGTTATTTTTGCAGTATCGTGAGTGCGAGGTCTCGGGAGCTTTCTTAACGGGTTTGGGTATGGGTCCAGATTTTACACATCTTGTTTCAGAAATTTTTATGATTAAACGACCCATGTATGAGTGAACTCTCAAGCATCGATTTGTCTATTTTCATTCTTAAACTGTATGTAACTATTCAGTATAACTATTTTGTGAGATTACAGTTAAATATTTAACAGATTAACGCACGATGTAATAGTATTTTTTTTTAAAAATATTTCTTATATTTTTCTAAAGTTTAAATAATAATTTTTTACTTCATATAAAAGGGTCAAAAAGTTAAAAAAGTATGGGGGTTAAAACTGCATGGAGAAGTGCAAAAAAACTTCGTCACACCAAAGAATGAAATCTAGTGGACAAACCAATACTCCAACAGAATTCGTCCAAAATTGAACCAAACTCGTGAACCTTTCTTTTGGAAAAAGTGTAAAAGTTCATGTAAACAATTTCGGGTTATATTAGTTTATGTTTACAATAATACGGATTACAAAATTTCCTCAAAAAAAAAAAAAATTCATCACTTATAATTTTGGATAAATGTAAAATCCATGTGTGCATAAGTTAAAATACAATATAATTATAAAATTCTACTAATTTTTCAGTTATCAAACGTGTAATCATATATAAAATTAGACTAAGATACCAATCATATATTAATAAAGTCCTTCTTGGTCAAATATTCATCTCAGTTATTATTCAAAATCCACATGAGTTTGCTTAAACAAATACTGGTTGTTTACAATTAAAACTGTTAGAATTAATATAAAACTATAATCATTGATCATCACCATAACTTTAGAGTTTTGATGTAATGGTTAGAGGAACTAAATTAAGATGATATCAGAGCAACCTAGATTCAAATCCCACCGGCCACGAATTAAATACGGATTTTTTAAAAATTGACACCGCTACGTGAGTCCAGGTTTCGACCTATAAAAAATGGCGCTCGACCTACAGGGCATGTTAGAATTAATATAAAACTATAATCTTTAATCCGCGCTCGACCTGCGGGGGCATGTTAGAATTAATATAAAACTATAATCCTTAATCCTCACCATAACTTCGGAGTTTTGGTGTAATGGTTAGAGGAACTAAATTTAAGAAAAACTTTGCATCTAACTCTTTTAGATAGTTCCGAAAAAGGTTAGTGTACGTAAAATAGACATTTATTTCGGGCTGCAACTAAAATGGTCGGCAGCTTAGATTTGGAAATTTAAGGGAAGGAGGTGTTGGGTTTATTAATTTGTTGTTTGGATTGAGTCAACGTTTTTTTTAAATACAATATTCATACTAGTTATGTACTCGTTGGACCCATGACTGATTTTATTAGGTATGAATGAGTCTAATTTGGGACGCAAACATGTCGAGAGTTCAGAAACCGAGTTGAAGACTAAATAAGATAAAAAAAGGAATGCTGTAGTCTACTTCCTAGCTAAGGGATGAAGCTCATCGTATCAACAACAGCATGTGATTTTAATAGGGGCGGTGCTGATATCAGACTCTAGAAATGTTAGGGGCACACCCCCAACCACACCCTCCACCACACCTCCTCTCCTTCTATAGTGCATTGGGCCCCACATCAAATTTTTTAAAAAAATTTGATGTGGGACCCAATGCACTATAGAGGGAGAGGAGGTGTGGTGGAGGGTGTGGTTGGGGGTGTGCTCCTATCACCTCTAGAGTCTGATATCAGCACCGCCCCTATTAAAATCACATGCTGTTGTTGATACGATGAGCTTCATCCCTTAGCTAGGAAGTAGACTACAGCATTCCTTTTTTTATCTTATTTAGTCTTCAACTCGGTTTCTGAACTCTCGACATGTTTGCGTCCCAAATTAGACTCATTCATACCTAATAAAATCAGTCATGGGTCCAACGAGTACATAACTAGTATGAATATTGTATTTAAAAAAAACGTTGACTCAATCCAAACAACAAATTAATAAACCCAACACCTCCTTCCCTTAAATTTCCAAATCTAAGCTGCCGACCATTTTAGTTGCAGCCCGAAATAAATGTCTATTTTACGTACACTAACCTTTTTCGGAACTATCTAAAAGAGTTAGATGCAAAGTTTTTCTTAAATTTAGTTCCTCTAACCATTACACCAAAACTCCGAAGTTATGGTGAGGATTAAGGATTATAGTTTTATATTAATTCTAACATGCCCCCGCAGGTCGAGCGCGGATTAAAGATTATAGTTTTATATTAATTCTAACATGCCCTGTAGGTCGAGCGCCATTTTTTATAGGTCGAAACCTGGACTCACGTAGCGGTGTCAATTTTTAAAAAATCCGTATTTAATTCGTGGCCGGTGGGATTTGAATCTAGGTTGCTCTGATATCATCTTAATTTAGTTCCTCTAACCATTACATCAAAACTCTGCTTCTACAAGTAAAACAAGTAAAGTTGGAAAATACGAGATTGAAAAATTCAATGGGAAGAATGATTTTTCCTATTGGAGGATGCAGATGAAAAATTCGCTGATTTCGCAAAAATTGCACAAAGCTTTGGCTGGAAGAGAGAAGCATAAAAATATGTCTGATGAGGATTGGGAGGAGCTGGATCTGGAAGCACGGGCGTCGATTATCCTTTGCCTTGAAAGGGATGTAGCTTTCTTAGTGGACGGGGAGGAAACGGCTGCGGGCGTGTGGTTGAAGTTGGAAAGTACCTTCATGACGAAGAGTCTAACGAACCGGATCTATTTAAAATCCAAATTGTATACTTGCAAGATGGACGAGGGCTTGTCAATCCGGGAGTACATCAACAAATTCGATAGGATCATATCGGACTTGAAAGACATTGAGGTGACAGTGGAAGATGAGGATCAGGCGCTTCTACTACTTCTATCTCTGCCGAAGTCTTATGAGAACCTGGTGCAAACACTGATGCTTGTGGGTGAAAATTTATCGATGGATGACACTAGAACGGCGCTTCTAGCGGATGATCTTCGAAAAATTACAACTAGTGATATGGCCACTGGTGATAACAAAGAACAAGCGCAGGGGTTGTTTGCCAGAGGAAGAGGCAATGAGCGAGGAAAAGGCAAGGGAGGAAAGTCTAGATCTAAATCGAGACCTCTTGCGGGACGAGCGTGTTTCAAATGCGGCGAAGTTGGGCATTTCAAGGTCGATTGTTCTAACAAGAGAGTAGGTGAGAAAAAGAACAACAACAAGACTGAAAGACGAGAAGGCAAGGAAGAGGCGAGCTACGCTTCAGAGGATGGGAGCAATAAGGAATGTTATATCGTCACGGATGGCGAGGATACCTCCGGGAAGTGGATTCTTGATTCTGGTTGCTCTTACCATATGTGTCCAAACAGGAAGTGGTTTACTACCTACAGGAGCATTGATGGTGGAACCGTATTGATGGGGAACAGTCATGCTTGTAAAACGGTGGGGCTAGGTAATATCAAAATCAAGATGCATGATGGAGTGGTTCGAACCCTGACGGACGTACGACACGTTCCCGGCTTGCGGAAGAATCTCATCTCAGTCGGTGCTTTGGACTCCGGGGGTTGCAAGATTGTAACAGAGAACGGAGTGAAGAGGGTTGTTCGGGGTTCCTTAACAGTGATGAAGGGTGTTCGTCACGGTAATCTATATACTCTCTCGGGTACGACGGTGACGGGAGATGCAACAATTGGAGCTGAAGGGAGTGGTGGAGACCCATGTGAGCACACACGGTTATGGCATAGGCGGCTTGGGCACATGTCAGAGAAGGGTCTGGATCTGCTTGGTAAAGAGGGTTTGCTGAAGAATCTGAAGAAGCCTTGCATGGATTTTTGCGAGGACTGTGTGTATGGAAAGGCGCACAGGGTTCAATTTCTGAGGAGCAAGCACAAGAGCAGAGGGATACTAGATTATGTGCACACGGATGTTTGGGGTCCGGCTTCGACAACTTCCAAGGGTGGTTCCAGATATTTTGTCTCATTCATAGATGATCATTCGAGGTATGCTTGGGTTTATTTCCTGAAGCATAAGAATGAGGTATTTGAGACATTCAAGAAGTGGAAGGCGATGGTTGAGAACAGGACGGGCAAGAAATTGAAGACACTGAGATCTGATAACGGTACAGAATATACAGACAGTGCTTTCAAGGAGTTCTGTGATCAGGAGGGAATTGCCAGACACTGGACAGTAAGATCTACACCACAACAAAATGGGGTCGCGGAAAGACTGAACCGAACACTGCGGGAGAAAGCAGTGAGTATGCGATCATATGCTGGTTTGGGCAAAGAATGGTGGGCAGAATCGATTGCTACAGCTTGCTATATAATGAATCGATCTCCACATTCGACATTGGACGATCTCCACATTCGACATTGGACGGTCTCCACATTCGACATTGGACGGTGATACACCCTATCGGGTGTGGTCAGGGGAGCATGCAGATTATGAGAGGCTCCGGATTTTCGGATGTACCGCCTACTATCACGTCAACGAGGGAAAGCTTGACACGAAGGCCAAAAAGGTAATTTTTTTTGGGTATGCAAAGGGTGTAAAAGGCTATCGCCTTTGATGTACAGAAGATTCGAAGTTCATGATCA
>NC_033796.1:13095101-13099919 GCF_001876935.1 Asparagus officinalis
AAGGAGTTCTGTGATCAGGAAGGGATTGCTAGACACTGGACAGTTAGATATATACCACAGCAGAATGGGGTCGCGGAGAGACTGAACCGAACACTGCGGGAGAAAGCAGTGAGTATGCGATCATATGCTGGTTTGGGCAAAGAATGGTGGGCAGAATCGATTGCTACAGCTTGCTATATAGTGAATCGATCTCCACATTCGACATTGAACGGTGACACACCCTATCGGGTGTGGTCAGGGGAGCATGCAGATTATGGGAGGCTCCGGATTTTTGGATGTACCGCCTACTATCACGTCAACGAGGGAAAGCTTGACGCGAGGGCCAAGAAGGCAATTTTCTTGGGGTATGCAAAAGGCGTAAAAGGCTACCGCCTTTGGTGTACAGAAGATTCGAAGTTTGTGATCAGCAGGGACGTTACTTTTGATGAGAAGTCCATGATTGCTAGGGTGCCCAAAGATGGTGGTGTTGATACTGTTGGGACTCCCGAGTCCCAGGTTATTGAGATAGAACCGAAAGACCAACCAGGTTCTAGTCGTGTTCAAGTGAGGGTGGAGAAAGATGAGATGGTCTCCTTCAAGGAAGCTATTCGAGATAAGAATAGTGAGAGTTGGTTGGCTGCGATGGAGGAGGAGATGGAATCTCTCTGGAAGAACCAAACATGGGAGGTGGTCCCATTGCCCGTAGGAAAGAAAGCTATAGGTTGTAAGTGGTTGTATAAAAGAAAGGAAGATCCTTCAGAGCTTGGTGGAACGAGGTACAAGGCGAGGCTAGTGGCTAAGGGGTTTGCACAAAGAGAGGGTGTGGATTACAATGAGATATTTTCTCCGGTGGTGAAACACACTTCTATTCGGGTGCTACTGAGTATTGTTGCTCATGGTGATCTTGAGCTGGAACAACTCGATGTCAAGACGGCCTTCTTGCACGGAGACTTGGATGAAGAGATCTATATGCATCAACCTGAGGGATACAAGGTTGAGGACAAGGAGAATCATGTATGTCGCTTGAGGAAGTCACTTTACGGATTGAAGCAATCTCCGCGACAGTGGTACAAGCGATTTGACTCCTTCATGCTGAAGCATGGGTTTTCCCGAAGCGACTATGATTGTTGTGTTTACATTCGGAAGCTTCGTGGAGGTGATTATATCTATCTCCTGTTGTATGTGGATGACATGCTTATTGCATCGAAAAACAAGGTGGAGATAGATAAGCTAAAATCTCAACTTAGCAATGAGTTCGAGATGAAGGACATGGGCGCTGCTAGAAAAATACTGGGTATGGAGATTAGAAGAGAGCGGACGAATCGGCGATTGTTCTTGAGTCAGAAGGGCTACATAGAGCGGGTGATCGCGAGGTTCAGGATGCAAAGTGCGAAGTCGGTGGTGACCCCACTGGCTCCACAATTTAGGCTTTCAGGTAAACAATCTCCCACTATAGCGGAAGATAAGGCACACATGGAGCGTGTCCCTTATGCTAGTGTAGTTGGCAGCTTAATGTACGCAATGGTGTGTACACGCCCTGATATTTCATAGGCGGTTAGTGTGGTCAGCAGATTCATGGAGAATCCGGGAAAGACGCACTGGGAAGCGGTGAAATGGGTCCTGAGGTAGTTGAAAGGTACCGCGGATAAAGGTCTATGTTTTGGTGGAGATACATGTCAGGTTGACGGGTATGTGGATTCAGATTATGCGGGTGATCTAGATAGATGGCGATCTACTACTGGGTATGTATTCAGGATACATGGAGCTCCAGTTAGTTGGCGATCGATGTTGCAGGCAACAGTGGCACTCTCTACAACAGAGGCCGAGTACATGGCCATGACGGAGGGAGTAAAGGAAGCATTGTGGCTGTGGGGTCTTCTAGACGATTTGGGGATCGAGCAGGAAAGCGTGAACTTGTGGTGCGACAGTCAAAGTGCGATTCACTTGGCAAAGAATCAAGTTCACCATGCTCGTACCAAGCATATCGATGTCAGATATCATTTTGTGCGGGATGTCATAGAGGAAGGTGATATTTCTCTCATGAAGGTGCATACGAATGAGAATCCCGCGGACATGTTAACCAAGGTGGTCACAGGTAGCAAGTTCCAGCATTGTTTGGACTTGCTTCATATCAGCCCGTGTTGAGTTGCCCAAGAGGGCATGGCCCTGCGGGGCGGTGATGGAGGTGAGGTGAAGACTATGTTGGAGAATAATTGCAGAACTACGGTTAGCTTGATCCCGATGGAGGGTACGTAGGCAGTCACGGTATAGTGACGCAGCTGATTTGGCCTGGTTCTGTCCTGGATCTCTCCTCCGCGCCCGCATCGAGCCCCCGCGCCCGCATCGAGCCCCGTGCCCGCTTGGAGACCCGCGCCGCCTGTCAGCTCAAGCTCGTGCTCGAGCTTTCTCCCGCGCGCGCTCTTTTCTCTTCCCGCGCTCGCGAGCCCGCCAAAAAGCTTCAGTCTTCCCCCCTTTGGTTTCTCCTATAAATAGGAGAGGTGGTGGAGGTGTTTTTGGTGTGGGGAAAATTGTGAAAAATCTTAAGTGGAGTATTTGAGAGAAAAGAAAGAGAGGAAGAGAGAACTTGTATAAGTTTGGTATTTTTCTTCATAGTGAAACCCCCTCCCGTGGACGTAGGCTAGTTTGCCGAACCACGTAAAATCTCGTGTTTGTATTTGTCTTATCTGTGAGTTTCCATAGCTTGTAGGTTCCCTCGAGATTTCAGTCCTTGAACTGATGAGAGGAAGAGTGTATATTTCACTTTGATGAAATATATCACTTTCGATTCTTGTTTCCTTTGAGAAATAAGAATTTCATTATCTATTATCGTTTCCTTTGAGGAACAAGAATTTAGAGGTTGACTTGTGCTTTTGTGACAACGAAAGCCATGGCTCTCTCTCAGGTGATATCGCTTCCGCGGCGGTGGGCTTGACTCCGCCCCAACAATTGGTATCAGAGCCCTTATTCAGACTGGAGGTGGTAAAATTTCTGATCTGAGGTGGTGGTTGAATATTGTGTGGTAAAACACAAAGAAATTGTTAAAAATTCCTGAGAGAAGCGAATTGACATAATACAAGCGGAAAATGGCTTCTACAAGTAAAACAAATAAAATTGGAAAATACGAGATTGAAAAATTTAATGGGAAAAATAATTTTTCCTATTAGAGGATGCAAATGAAAAATTCGCTGATTTCGCAAAAGTTGCACAAGGCTTTGGCTGGAAGAGAGAAGCATAAAAATATGTCTGATGAGGATTGGGAGGAGCTGGATCTGGAAGCACGGGCGTCGGTTATCCTTTGCCTTGAAAGGGATGTAGCTTTCTTGGTGGACGGGGAGGAAACGGCTGCGGGCGTGTGGTTGAAGTTGGAAAGTACCTTCATGACGAAGAGTCTAACGAACCGGATCTATTTAAAATCCAAATTGTATACTTGCTAGATGGAGGAGGGCTCGTCAATCCGGGAGTATATCAACAAGTTCGATAGGATCATATCGGACTTGAAAGACATTGAGGTGACAGTGGAAGACGAGGATCAGGCGCTTCTACTACTTCTATCTCTGCCGAAGTCTTATGAGAACCTAGTGCAAACACTGATGCTTGTGGGTGAAAATTTATCGATGGATGACACTAGAACGGCGCTTCTAGCGGATGATCTTCGAAAAATTACAACTAGTGATATGGCCACTGGTGATAACAAAGAACAAGCGCAGGGGCTGTTTGCCAGAGGAAGAGGCAATGAGCGAGGAAAAGGCAAGGGATGAAAGTCTAGATCTAAATCGAGACCTCTTGCGGGACGAGTGTGTTTCAAATGCGGTGAAGTTGGGCATTTCAAGGTCGATTGTCCTAACAAGAGAGTATGTGGGAAAAAGAACAACAACAAGACTGAAAGACGAGAAGGCAAGGAAGAGGTGAGTTACGCTTCAGAGGATGGGAGCGATAAGGAATGTTATGTCGTCACAGATGGCGAGGATACCTCCGGGAAGTGGATTATTGATTCTGGTTGCTCTTACCACATGTGTCCAAACAGGAAGTGGTTTACTACCTACAGGAGTATTGATGGTGGAACCGTATTCATGGGGAACAACCATGCTTGTAAAACGGTGGGGCTAGGTAATATCAAAATCAAGATGCATGATGGAGTGGTTCGAACCCTGACGGACGTACGACACGTTCCCGGCTTGCGGAAGAATCTCATCTCAGTCGGTGCTTTGGACTCCGGGGGTTGCAAGATTGTAACAGAGAACGGAGTGAAGAGGGTTGTTCGGGGTTCCTTAACAGTGATGAAGGGTGTTCGTCACGGTAATCTATATACTCTCTCGGGTACGACGGTGACGGGAGATGCAGCAGTTGGAGCTGAAGGAAGTGGTGGAGACCCATGTGAGCACACACGGTTATGGCATAGGCGGCTTGGGCACATGTCAGAGAAGGGTCTGGATCTGCTTGGTAAAGAGGGTTTGCTGAAGAATCTGAAGAAGCCTTGCATGGATTTTTGCGAGGACTGTGTGTATGGAAAGGCGCACAGGGTTCAATTTCTGAGGAGCAAGCACAAGAGCAGAGGGATACTAGATTATGTGCACACAGATGTTTGGGGTCCGGCTTCGACAACTTCCAAGGGTGGTTCCAGATATTTTGTCTCATTCATAGATGATCATTCGAGGTATGCTTGGGTTTATTTCCTGAAGCATAAGAATGAGGTATTTGAGACATTCAAGAAGTGGAAGGCGATGGTTGAGAACAGGACGAGCAAGAAATTGAAGACACTGAGATCTGATAACGGTACAGAGTATACAGACGGTGCTTTCAAGGAGTTCTGTGATCAGGAAGGGATTGCTAGACACTGGA
>NC_033796.1:13101719-13126887 GCF_001876935.1 Asparagus officinalis
ATTCACTTGGCGAAAAATCAAGTTCACCATGCTCGTACCAAGCATATCGATGTCAAGTATCATTTTGTGCGGGATGTCATAGAGGAAGGCGATATTTCTCTCATGAAGGTGCATACGAATGAGAATCCCGCGGACATGTTAACCAAGGTGGTCACAGGCAGTAAGTAGGTGGAGACTATGTTAGAGAATAATTGCAGAACTACGGTTAGCTTGATCCCGGTGGAGGGTACGTAGGCAGTCACGGTATAGTGACGCAGCTGATTTGGCCTGGTTCTGTCCTGGATCTCTCTGGTGGAGTTCGTGGGGTTCTTCTGGTGTTCGTCCAAAATTTGAGGTTTATCAAATGATGTACGAGGTGGAGAATTGTGTGCGGGGGGACAGGGGGAGCCCACCCATGTGGGATAGCATTGTGCCGCGCCACTGCTCTCCTGTCCCATCTCCGCACGAACGAGCTCACAAGCTCATGGTCGTCTTCGCGCTGCTCCGCGCTGCTCCGCGCCCGCATCGAGCCCCCGCGCCCGCATCGAGCCCCGTGCCCGCTTGGAGACCCGCGCCGCTTGTCAGCTCAAGCTCGTGCTCGAGCTTTCTCCCTCGCGCGCTCTTTTCTCTTCCCGCGCTCGCGAGCCTGCCAAAAAGCTTCAGTCTTCCCCCCTTTGGTTTCTCCTATAAATAGGAGAGGTGGTGGAGGTGTTTTTGGTGTGGGGAAAATTGTGAAAAATCTTAAGTGGAGTATTTGAGAGAAAAGAAAGAGAGGAAGAGAGAACTTGTATAAGTTTGGTATTTTTCTTCATAGTGAAACCCCCTCCCGTGGACGTAGGCTAGTTTGCCGAACCACGTAAAATCTCGTGTTTGTATTTGTCTTATCTGTGAGTTTCCATAGCTTGTAGGTTCCCTCGAGATTTCAGTCCTTGAACTGATGAGAGGAAGAGTGTATATTTCACTTTGATGAAATATATCACTTTCGATTCTTGTTTCCTTTGAGAAATAAGAATTTCATTATCTATTATCGTTTCCTTTGAGGAACAAGAATTTAGAGGTTGACTTGTGCTTTTGTGACAACGAAAGCCAGGGCTCTCTCTCAGGTGATATCGCTTCCGCGGCGGTGGGCTTGACTCCGCCCCAACAGATTGCATATTGGATAGAAAACTATTGTTAACTAACTCAAGTTTAATTAGCTGGTTTATTAATAAGAAAAAAAGTTGTTGGTTGTTATAAGCATCACATTAAGCAAATAAAGATTAAAAAAAGAACTAAAGCAAAATTTTGATATGAATTTTATATATTTTTTTTCTAAGAGAAAGAATGCGAGAGCTTACAGAGGTAAGATATTGGAGGAAAGCAAAATTTTGATAGAGCAACTCCCCCATGAAAAGAAAAACACTATTACACGTAGCATGTGCATCGAGAGAAAACAAATTCATTCAATTAGAAGCGCAAGACACTAATATAAAATCTGGATTTGTTTAGCGAGAATAATTAAGTCAATCATTAAGTGTTTATTAGTAACCAATGTTTATTATGTTGGAAACAAAAAGAAACCTGACATTCAAATTTTATTTGACAGTAAAATTGTAAAAATAATTTTATTTTATTTTAATTTTTTAGCTTAAATAATTTCAGGTATAATTATTGTTATAGTTGCACTCTCTCCTCATCGTTACTATTTCATAAAAAGAGAACATCTATATGTTGGCTTTAAATATACAATATTTTGTATTACGGTTAACTTCACAAAACATTGTGAACTTTGGGGGGATTGTGCACATGACCTCTGTGATTTTTTTTCCTTTTTTCTTTTTTGTAAAACCTCCTATAATTATCGGTGTCTCGCAAACCCCAATGAACTTTAAACTTTATCAACAGATCCCTTTACCTGATTAATAACTAAAACTTAATTGGGAGCCAAAAAAACCGTGAATAAACTTTCTGTAGTGTTAAGTGCCTTGGCTTTCCCTTTGACTCAATCCAAAGAATACCCAAAATTCTAAAATAAATAAATATGAAGATTGGAAGCCTAATATGAAAATATGGTAGAATTAGGGTCAAATAAAATTCAGCACTAGAACTGTGATATCAGAATAAAAATTTGAGAGCAACTTTATATTAGAAACAATTTTGATAAGAAAATATTTACATTGTTTATTCATCATGTCTCAACAAATCCACGCTCTTTCTTTAAAGAATCATACAATGAGTGCTAAAAACATCAAAAAATTTGATGTTAGTTAGATCACCACCCTAACAAAAGCCAACTCATCATAAAGACACTCCAGGGAAAAACAACTAACTGAGAGTTCAAACTTGGCGATGTTCAACAAAGGAACGATTCCTTTAGGCATTCAGTGGAATAAATATGCAGTAAACTATTTTTACATGATTTGTATACTAAACATTTCTCTCAACTCTTATGTTTTCTAATAATGAATCACATCTATTACTGATTTAGAACATAATCATAATTTTTCAACAGGGAATCCGATAACAGGTCTAATCTGTGATGCCAGTGACCGGAGCTCCTCAACATCTCGATCAGCGAGACTCCAACCTAGAGCACCTATAAATTCTGTGGCTTGCTCTGCATTCTTAGCTCCTGGAATCGGCACCACATTGTCTTGACAAATTAACCAGTTGAGAACAACCTGAAGCAACACAGTGAAAAGAGACTATACATAAGCACGCATTAGTAAATTAATTCTATGAAAGATGCTAGTTTCAACAACAGATATTATCATCAGTCGGTAACACACACAAAGTTAATCATGGATATCTACCAGCCGGTACTCAAGACTTTTTGAAAAATAATAATTATTCTTAAGTATAACAACATAAGAATTCGGATAATCATTTTCTCAAAACCAAGGAATAATCTGAAACCTCCTCCTCACTAGTTAGAAGATCTTTTAACTAACCGAAACAAAGCAAGCAGATAATTAGACAAGGTTTCAGATGAAATTATAGAACCTGGGTAGGAGTTTTTCCGTAATTCTCTCCAATTTCTTTGATCCTGCTTACTAAAGGTTGTAGCTGCAGAGAGAGGATACTTAGTTTAGTAAAAATATGTTTAATGATATTATAAAAAACAGATGAAAGTATAGTAGTGATTTTGCCTTAGCGAGGAACTCGGGAGTGTAAATTAGGCCTCTAGGGCCAGTAGGAGGATTCACTGGGGTGTACTTTCCAGTAAGAGCACCTAATAAGAGGAACAAAGATTAGGAGAGACTCTAAAATACTAGACCTCCAACAAAACATAAGGCAGCAGCTTGCTGTTATAAGAATAGGAGCAAAGTTATGGAGAGACATATTCAGCATTATTGTCTGAACTTTATTTTCTTGCTATGCAGGTGAGAGAATTACATGGAAACTAGAATTATGCCTTAAACCTTTGGATAGTACTATTGCTAGCCATTTGTAGAGTTCAATCTCTTATAATTTCAGAATAAATACCTTGGAAGCTTAATTATTTCAAACAACGCGTTTGGCGCGAATTCTGTTCTAATGGAAATATTCGACATATGAATCATGTGCTGATGACAACACTCTCTCGAATGAACATTGTTCTGATGAAAATGAACCATGTCCTAGAACTTCTTGAAAAACCAAGGTTGATGTAACTACTAACCAAGCAGACCTTCAAACGACGGTTATAATTTCCTTGGGCTATGTACAGGACTATCCTAGGTTGCTTTTGTAGGAAATCAGGAGCCCAAAAGCAATCTTAAAAACGAGGGCTAACATTTCCTTGAGTTCTCAATCACCAGTTCCTCTCTGTCGTCTTCTAGATTCCACAAGAGCATTCATTTGCAAACTTATTCTATATATAGCAATATTTACTTGCATTAATCAATGATTATCAAATAAACAAATCATACCTTGAGCAATTGGAGAATATGCAATCAAAGTGATCCCTAGTTCATCACAAGCAGCCTTTACACCATTATCCTCAGGATTCCTGTATATTAGACTGTAATTCACTTGGTTGGAGGCCAAAGGAATCCCTCTCTTCTTTAGCTGGTCATAAGCATCTCTAAGCCGCTTCTCTATTGAATATAACAATGAAATTATTAAACTGCAACTACAAAGGGTAAACAAGAACTAAGCCGAGGTGTAGACATTTACCACTATAATTTGAGACCCCAACGGCCTTCACAAGCCCCTGTTCAACAGCATCTCCAAGGCCATCAATGTATCCTAGAATGTTTTGAACAATATATATTATCTTCCGTCTGGCACCAAGGTTTCTAAAATTGGACATATCAACGGTAGAAGATTACATCAGAATATAAGATTACCTTCATTTCCCCAAATCCCTGGCCTGAAAATTACCAAGAAATTTTGAATTACCTAAAGTTTATCATGCATGTACGTTCCAAGAAAATTCAGTACGAAGAAGTTTAACAAGCTAACCAATGAAGCTGGTAGAGGTCGACAGAGGAAAGGCCAAGTCGAGAAAAAGAATCTTTTAGAGCAGAGAGGACACTCCCTCGGCCAAACCTCCAAGGCAAAGCTGCAAATTTTGTTGCCACAGCTACCTCAACCTGATCCTTATTCTGCCTTTCTTTGATGAATCTGCAGCAAAAAGAGTGAGATCAATTATTAACATACAATAATTTTGAAACAACAATCATGACCTATCTCCAGTCACCATCATTATCTATTTCGTTCTCAATCAAAATGGGTTTGATTAGAGAGATTCCAAACGTGATAAAAATAAACTTGAACAACAAACAAAATCATGACTTATCTACACCCATCACCATTATCTACAAACAAAATCATGACTTATCTACACCCATCACCATTATCACCATCATTGCCCACAAAAGCTGGTTTGATGATGGCATTGGCATGGTTTTATGGCACCACATCACCACAAAAATTAAATCGCCAAAGAAATTTCATATAATCACGAGCTACCTACTGGTCACACTACCTTCCAAGTAAAGTTTCAGAACAAATTGCTCCCGTAATCTGCGAAAGAAACCAATGAGATTTATTTGTTTTTTCCAAAGTTCTTTTTACTCACAAAATTGGAATCAAGAAGAAGATCGAGAACAGACACACCTACCCCGGCTCCATACACTTCAGCTGTATCAAAGAAATTTATGCCTCCATCAATGCTGGCATCAAAAGCTTCCTTTGCTGCCTTCAACTTCCTGTCTGTCTCGTGATGGGGGGGAAATGTAAGTGGATAATTTGATCAGAAAAACCTCCGGATTCTCAATAACTCCGTCATAGAAGAGCATAATTATAAACGAACAACATATCTCACAAGGAATCGAGATAAATAGCATATAAGCCATTAAGCTGTGATATCAACGTACCAACAAGAACAAATAAAACCCAGTTTCTTAGAAAACAAATTAAAGTTTGGGCAAAGGAACATTTTTATAGTGTTAAAAGAGACCAAAAAGAGATTTCTAGATGAATTGTTAGAGATAGACACGTTTGAGGAAGAAAGATCTCTTGAAGAGGATGAGTTGAAGGGTTGTTTCTGATTTGAATGTCTTAATTAGTCAAGAAGTAATGTGGAAACAAAGATCTAAGATTCATTGGCGGAAGGTGATCAAAATACTTACTTTTTTCATAAAATGGCAAATGGAAGGAAGAGAGCTAATGCTGTTACTTTTGCTAAGGCAAATGGAATTGAAATATGTTCTGAAAAGGGAATTGCAGAAGCTTTCTACCAACATTACAAACTTTTTTTTGGTTATACAGTTGGTGAGAGAGTTACCCTTCAGTGGCAGAGTTTTTCCTTCAAATGAGTGGGGGGCTGAAATTTTGGAGATTCCTTTTTCTTTGAATGAAATTAAGAATGGCATTTTTGATATGGGTAGTGACAAATCACCTGGCCCTGATGGATTCTTTTCTCTGTTTCTTTCAAGAGTTTTCGGAAGTGATAAAAGAAGATATTATGAATTTTTTTAATGAATTCTATGAGGGTACACTTGACTATGCTTACATAGTGTTAATTCCAAAAAATAAAAATTCTGAAGATGTAGGGGATTACAAACCTATAAGTCTCTTGAATGTCATATATAAGATCATAACCCAAGTGCTCACTAATAGGTTAAATGAAAAAGTGTGTGATTTTATTGACCCTGTTCAAACATGATTTATTAAGGGGAGATTGCTTGTAGATGGTGCGGCAGCTGCACAAGAACTTATTTCCGGGTGTTATCAAGAAGGTGGATCACAGGGAATGTTATTAAAATTAGATTTTGCAAAGGCCTATGACATGCTTGATTGGGGGTTTATTATTGATGTGCTTAGACCTAAAGGGTTTGGAGCAAGATGGATAAATTGGATTAGAATTTGTCTAAACGGAGGGAAATCTGCTATCCTACTGAATAAAGTTCCTAAGAAGTGGATTGCATCAAGGAGAGCGGTGAGACAAGGTGACCCTTTATCACCTTTATTATTTGTGTCAGGGGCATATGCTTTCTCAAAGCTAACTAGGATAGCAATGGAAGAAAAGTTGATACAAGGAATTGGCCCATTTGATGACGTTAATGTTCTAACATTACAATATGCAGATGATACCCTTCTATTTTGTAAAGCAGATGTTGATAGTATGGTTGTTTTGAAACTGCTTTTATATGGGTATGTACGAATTAGCTTCTGGACTGAAAATTAATTTTACTAAAAGATCAATGATGGTGTTGGGAGATAATGGTTTACTATAGAAAAACATTGCTACAATGCTTAACTGTAAAGAGGGATCTTTCCACTTAACTTACCTCGGTATCCCTCTTAGACCAGGAAAACTACAGAAATAGGATTGACTACCATTGATTGATAAAATTGAGAAGAGATTGACAACTTAGAAAGGGAAAACCTTATCTAGAGCGGGAAGACTCATTCTTGAGAACTCTGTTCTGTCTAGTATGCCTCTCTTTTGGATATCTTTTCCCCCCCCTTTTCCGTAGTTGGCTGTGTAATAGATTAGAGAAAATAAGAAGATTTTTTTGGTCAGGGAAGTGGATAATGAAAACAAAAATGTGACTAATTTGGTAAAATGGGGGGAAGTGTGTAAACCTAAATGGCAGGGGGTTTGGGAATTCTTGACTTTAGAATCATGAACAGAGCTTGGCTAGGAAAATGTATGGCGATGGTTTGAAAAAAGGAAGTGCTTTGGAAAAGGATTATCTGCGTGAAATACTTTGCTGTTGATAATCTAGTTCAATATACAAATCCAAATGGGAAAAGATCAACTTTCTGGAGAGATAATTATAAAAATAAAGAAAGTTTCCTATTTAGTGCCATAATGGAGATAGGTGATGGGAAAAATACTTTGTTTTGGTTAGATAGATGGACTGGTGAAATGTCTTTAGCTGCAATGTTTCCAGATTTATATGCTTTATCTGTTGATCAGTTTATAACAGTTTTCTATAGTAGAGAAACAAAATACAAGATAGGTGGGTGTGGCATATCCCTTTTAAAAGGCAGCTTACATGACATTTAGTTTTGCAATATTGGAAAATGTTGAATAATGTAAATAATGTGAATTTTTCTACTGAGCACGATGTTAGAAAATGGAAATGTGAGTCAACTAACAATTTGACAGTCAAGTCTTATTATAATTTTTTGATTGATGGGGGGATTAGGTTTGATTGTATAGATATATGGAAACTCCCACTACCTTTGAAGATTAAAATCTTAGTTTGGTTGATTGTTAAAGAGAAATTGAATACAAAAGATTTGCTCAATAGACAAGGTGTTGCGGTAGACAATATTTGTTCTCTGTGTGGTGTAGAAATAGAAACACACTCCCACTTATTCATACACTGTTCTTTTAGTTTCCTCTGTATGGAGTTCAGTTAAACACAAATTTGTTGTGAATGGTGATTTTACTAGCTTACAGGAGTTATGGTCTTCTTGGAGATTATTCTATGTACCAAATGACTCAAGACTGATGTGGTAAGTTATGCTGTAGTTTGGTGTATTTGGGGAGAGAGAAATAATCGAATTTTCTCTCACAAAAGTAAACATGCCTTACAGATTTTGGGACAAATTAATTCTGTTGTTCAATTTTGGTTAGGAATATGTGCATCAGTGAATGCACAAGGAGATATTTCAGGCGCAGACCCTGGAGGAGTCTAGCCAGAGCTGAAGGAATGAAACGCAACTACTTGGAGGTGCAGAACATTGGAGAGCTGGCTGCTGAGAATCCTCTGCCCGAATATATGGTTTTTATGTGCTCTTTTTTTTTTTTTGGTATCATGAAAACTAATATTTTGTAAGGGAGGGCTTTTACGTACAAACATGCAAGGGATGATAATATTTTCAGCTGCACATTTAGGTTGGAGGTGTAGTTAAGTATGTACATCAGGCTGAGGTACCTGTGTGAGGCCTGATCTTTTTTTCTCAAAAAAATTAAACCCAGCTTCTAAATTAAGCCATAAGATAAAACAATTCACTACAATTTACATCAACTGAACTTTTGAGACAAAACAACCAATATAAACAATGACCAAACCCATATAAGAAATTGACCCATATAATATAATCTCAACAAATCACCAAAAATACAACTAAATATGTAACTTACCATCCCATTGAAAATCATTCCAATAGCTAGTATCACCCCAAGCCCAGGCCCCAATCCCAAGCTTGGTGACTTTAACCTCAGAACCACCCAACTTCACTTTGTTCTCCTCTCCTCTTGAGGTTGTAGCACTCTCAGAGGCCACAGCTCTTATTCTAAGACCGCTATTGCGGTGAAAAAGGCCGAAGCTTGTACCGCCCACTTGAAGAGCCATCGAAGCCTATGCGTCGAAATGTAAGAGCGGGGAAATTTTATGGGAGCTTTAGAAAAAATGCTTTTTTTTTGTGCCCTTTTTCTTTTTTGAGAATAAAGAAAAGGGATTTTATTTGAAGATGAGAAGCTCACGATAGAGTCCGAAGAAGGGGGGATCTGAGCGTGGAAGAGCGCCAGCCGTGAGGCACGAGTTCGGAATATGATTGGCCAGAGATTGGTTCGAAAACTTGGCTTGGCTTGGCCCCTCAATTTGAGTAGAATTTGGGGCCTTTTATGTAGAAGATTAGTGGCCTAAGCTTCTAATTATTGATAGATTTGTAAATTCTATCATCCCTCCTTTATATATAACTCTTGTAGTGCACGTGCTTTGCACCAAAACATACATGTTTTGTTTTATGTTTCTCAATTTTTTTGTTGGCTACAAAATAACAAAATGACTTATATAGAAATATAAAATATGAATAGTTACAATTTTATTTAAATGAATAAATTGTACGATTAAACTGTGTATAAAGAAATGTATGATTAATTATTACAGTTTGGATAAATTTTATAATTTATTCATAATTTATTAAAAAATTTATAATATATTAAATAACTTCTTCTCTTTTAAATATAATAGTATTATACATAACATAGTTATAATACTATTAGCAACTTTGTTTTAATTTCATAATTAGTTTTGTAGGCTGTCTAAAAATTACTGTAGATAGTTGATTCCCATCAAGCACTAATAATAGAGGTTACAATTCGACGACTTCCAGAATGCTACAATTTAAAGATTTTTACGGAAATCGACGAAGGTTACAATTCAACGACCTTCACAACAACCGATGGAAGTTCTCATTTGACGGATGTTTGTGGAAAAATTTACAGTAAAAGAAACGAAGAAAAATTGATCTGTATTCCTTTAATCTCAGTTATAATTGGATTTCCTGATTACAAAAGAGAGGAGAATTGATCTGGATTCTCCCCTTTGTTTAATTCTGGGTTCTTCACGGTGGCGATGAGATGCCTTCCTCGAATGCTCACGTCGAGTTTTCTTCTCGTTGACGATCCGACGTATTGATTCACTGGAACATGGTCTTCTCCTCACGATTTGACGTTGTGGAGAACTCTGAACGAGTTTGAAACTCTATGAAAGAGTTAATTTAACCAAAATCGGTCTATAAGCCAAGGATGAAGAAAGCTCTCGTTGCTGATCTCCAAAGCTCCAGCAATTCTCCCCAAGATCTCTTCTTTGCTGCCCAAAAGAAGGATGAAAGATTCAGCCCCGAACTAAGTTGATTTCTTAGTTATTTATAAGAGATTAAGGGGTGTAACTGCCCCCTTAATTCGCTCCTTTGTGGGGCTAATGGGATGTAACCGCCCCCTTAATCCGCTCCTAAGTGGGGGCGAAAATCCCTCAGATCATGGGGAGAAAACGGTTTCTGGAACCGTTCAACTCGTGTTTGAACGAGTCAAACGCAGGTCCTGCATTCTGGAATAAAATATGCGTTTGGACGCAGTGTTTGCAAGTTGCGTTGGGCAACAGATAGAACCTGCGTTGGCAGCTGTTAGAAGCTGCGTTTGGTAGTGGTTGGAAGCTGCGTTGGCAGCAGTTGGAAGCTGCGTTGGGCAGCGGTTGGAAGCTGCGTTGGGTAGCGGTTGGAAGCTGTGTTTTGCAGCATTTAGGAGCTGCGTTTGCATAGCTTTGACTCTGGAATGAGACCACTTGTGCTTCACCTCTGGGATGCAGGGATGAGTTTTGTGTCTTGGATTGAAGAGATTGTCGATTTGTAGTCTCTTTCTGTCAGAGCGTTGCAAAGATCATCGTTTTGTAATCTTTGCTTTAGCTCTTTGATATGTGAGAGTCGTCAGATTGTAACTCCCGATGTTGATTGTGAAGGTTATTGATTAGAGCTTTCATCAGTTGTTATGAAGGTCGTCAGATTGTAACCTTCATCGATCTACGTGAAAGTCTTTAAATTATAGCCTTATGGAAGTCGTCAGATTGTAACTTCCATCATTGGTGTTTAATGGGGAATCAACTATCTATTATGATTTTTAGATAGCCTACAACGGCCTTCACAATCACTAACAAGAGTTATAACTGACGACTCCCACATTCTAAGGAGCCGAGATGAAGATCACAATATTTGCAACGCTCTAACTAAAGAGACTACAAATCAACGGTTTCTTCAACTCAAAACGCAAAGCTCATCTCTGCGTTCCAAACTCAAAACGCAGAGCCCACCCCTGCGTTCTAAGAACAAAAGACAGAGCTCACTTCTGCGTTCCAAGCGACAAAACACAGGGCTCACTACTACGTTTTTGGCCTCAAATGCAGAACCCAACTCCGCGTCTCAAGTCCAGGACGTAGAGTTCATGCTCAGAACGTGAATTTCGCGTTTGACTCATTCAAGCACGAGCTAAACAGTTCTAAAACCGCTTCCCACGATTTGAAGGGGATTACACCCCACTAGGGAGGGATTTTAGAGGTTAGTTACATCACTTAATCGTCTATAAATAGCTAAAAAATCAGCTTAAATAGGAAGCTATTTTCGGATCTTTGAGGGGGAGAGATCTCGGAATCATCCTGGAGTATCGGCTCTTGGGATCGTCTTAATTTTGGCTTTGAATGTTGGCTTTTCGAAGCACCTTGATCGGCTCTAGTTTAACCTGCTTAGCAAGTTTATTTCGGCTAAAAGGGATTGAAATCTCTTTCTCAAATCAACTCTTTTGCAGAGTTTTCAACTTGCTCGTCAAGTTCTTCTAAACTCATTCAGAGTTCTAAATCTTGCTTTGCAAGTTAGTCAAAGACGTCGAGTCAAGAGGCGAAGACACCATTCCACGAGTCGAAGCGATCAGATCGTTAATGGGATACAAGATTCAAACTTCCATCGCCACCGAGAAGAACCCAACTTTAAACAAAGGGGAGGGTCTCCATTGATCCCTTCTCTCTTTTGTAAATTGGGAAACCAATATAGAAGAGTTGTAATTTCTTTTTCCAAATCAGTTAGAGAGAGATTGCAAAGAAAGATTATATTCATTCTTTTCCTAAGTCAGTTAGGAGGATTAATACGAATTTTATTCTCATTTCTTCTTCAATTTTTTCACGAACAAGTTTGTTACACTATTAGTAAATAATTTACTAAATCGTATAGTTATTAAACTATAGTGTAATTTATTACTTTAGAAAATACTATTAAAATTATTATATTATTACAATTACAATAATTACAAATTATTTTTTATACTATTATCATACTTTTAAAGTACTAATAAGATGTAAGGTAACAGGTAGTCTCCCATAAGAGGTGAAGCCCAAAAGACATAAGACATAAGACTAATGAATTTTTACTATTTTTAATTTGTTTAGTATTTCTAAATATGATGTGAAGATAAATTAGGGATAAATTTCAAACTTCTATTAAATAACATAATTCAATAATAAAATAATAGTGAGACCAAAGGTTATGAAAAAAATGAGGAAATGATTAACAAGAGGTTATATATAATTAGTGAATGATTAATTACAACTAATGATATATTTGAGATTTATCAAACTTAAAAGGGTAAAAATAGAAACCAAAAGTTTTGACAAGGCAATCCTCTTTTATATGTAGTATAAATGAGAAATTGATGGTTTTCTAACAGCACAAAAAATGTCATATGTCATATGAGAAGGTAACATGTGGACACCTAATCTTAAATTCATCTTAAATTAATCAAAAAATCATTAACAAATTAAATCTATCCATAATTAGAAAATCCTAATTATAATCAAATATTTGTTAATCATAATCAAATAAAAAAAGTACATGGAATTAAAAAATTCCAATAGTTATCCATAATCTAAAATTTTTATGTTGCCCTCCTTAATATTTTAAGGATACATTTCACCAAATTACCAATAAGTTTAATCGTTTGACACTAAGCCCCAAAATTTTTGAAACTCCCGGTAAGTTTGGCAATTTTAGAAAACCCGCAAAATATCTTAATTTTTTGTATTTAACCCCACAAAAACATTACCCCATAAATTTACATTAATGAACATTATCCCTAAAGATCATTATACCTCTCAAATCATTCATATTTGCATATTAACCCATACATTTAAAACAACCCTTGAAAAATATTTTTACAAATAGCACTATGAAAATTATAAAACTACAAACAACTCCTTTAAAAATATATAAATTGTAAATGGCCCCTTCAAGTTCTAAAAGTAACAGACAACCCCCTGAACATCTTAAAAACGACAAACATAATCCTAAAAAATACGAAAATTAAAAATAACCATAAAAAAACTAAAATCATAAAAAAAACCTGGGTCATAAAAGAGAATTTTCTATCTTATGGAGGGAGACTAGTTCTTCTGAACTCTGTTCTTACATCAATTCCTCTATATTTCATGTCTTTCTACAAACTCCCACTAGTAGAAAAACGATCAACCTAGACGGAAATTTCCGTCTAGGTTGATTGCAATTCCGTCTAGATTGATCAATCTAGACGGAAGTCAACCTAGACGGAATAAAGAATTCTGTCTAGGTTGGCAACCCAGACGGAATTTCCGTCTGGGTTGGATTTTTACAACCTAAACGGAATTTCCGTCTAGGTCGATTCAATCTAGACGGAATTCCGTCTAGATTGTCTTTTTTCAGGAAAAAAAAGTAATTACAATTTGGATTTCCCTGTACAATTACATTAATATTTGAATACATCCAGAAAATACTGTACACGCCACATTCAACCATCCAATCATAATCAAAATTCATAACAATTCCATTCAAAAACATCTATATAACCAAATCCAACACATTGTACAAATCCAACCATCCACTTCAAAATATACATCAATCAGTTCCGTCTAAAACACATCCAACAACATATATACTAATAATGCCAGTGACTAAGATATGATACACGACATGAATAAATATAGTGTTATAACAAATAAAACTGTTTATTGCATTAAAAATAAAAAAACCTCATCCATCGTCGTCGGCGGGGGTATCTCTATCCCGATTACGAGAACGGGTGCTGCTCCCTCCAATATCTCCACTCTGAATGTTTAATTGAATAATCATTATGTGGTGTTTGATAACATATTAGATAAAAATGAATTTATAAATATAAGAAAAAATAAGGTACCTGAGCACTACTCTGTCTAGCGCCGGAATTATCGCCAATCGAGCTAATGATCCGTATGACACCACCATACGAGCTATAAGGAATAGCACCGCCTAAATATTGTATAACATACCCCATGAGATCGTCCATCGAGTTTGCCGTCAACGCAACTCTAGTCATCTCATTAGTCACCTGAATATGCAGCTCTGGGTCAATTTTGTCAATCAGATACGCAGAGATACGTGCGACAAATGGCATAGCCTGGAAACTGCTTGTGGCTGCTCTCGTCGATGTAGATGGTGTGGAGGATGCTGTGGACGATCTGATGCTTATACCAGATGAAGCTCTGACACCATGCAGAGGATATCTTCCTCTCCTATTATTAGGGAGAAATAAATATTAAACTTTGCTCTCAAATTCAATAATGGTAAACAAATATAAATAGTATGTAGTATTCAAATTGATTCGATTTTTCACCATCCTTACCTATTATGACCCATCAGGTTCTGTGTGAGATTGATGTTCTCCTCTGCAGAAAGCATGTGAGGGTCTGGCTCGGTTTGTTCCTCCTCCTGCGAAATGTAGACAGATGCAGCCTCCTTGGATGCGTTCTCAAATCCCTCCTAAAGCACAAATTTATAGTTAATTCAAGATAATGACCATATTATTTGTGTTCTCGTTTCCTCGTAGTGTTAACAAAATAGAATTAATAATACTACTCAAGATATGTATAAATCTCACCACTAACTCGAGATTTTTTGTGATCTTATCCCGATTCCTCTCATCACCCCTATATTGTTCACGAAAAGTACCATATGCCGCTCTGGCCCTCAAGTGTATCGGCATTAATGATTTCCCCTGTCATATTATAAATTATGAGATTTCATAATCATACTAAACATTAAGATCTTTTAAATCTTTAAATGACATATACCGTATCTTGACAATAAACATCCTCCGGATTGGCATAGGAGTGTGAGCCCAAGTAATGGTCATGCAGCTTCTTTCTTCTATTTTCTGACCCCTTCGTGGATTTATTCTTTAAAAAAAATTCTGTAAATATAAAATAAAATAATATCTTAAAATTATAAACTAAATTTCATGAAACTAACCTTGGCGACATCGCTGTCCCAATACATGAGGAGAGACGTGAAATGAATCTCGTCAACTCGGTCATCGAGGTTTAAAAACCTCTGCCAGTCCTTGTAGGCATCGAAAATTGCCTATAGGTCTCCACAAACGGTTCAGTGTTAAAGAGCGACGATGAACGTCATTTATCCGAGCCACACTTTGGAGGGGGTATCTGTAGGCATCGAAAATTGCCTATAGGTCTCCACGAACGGTTCAGTGTTAAAGAGCGACGATGAACGTCACTATCCGAGCCACAGGAGTCCAATTGACGTCGACGAACGACTGAAGTGAATCGACGAGCTACGTGAGCTGATAGGATTTCGGAACAACGAAGACCCGGACCAATCGGAAACCCGGCACTATTCACAAATAAGACAGCGCCCTTCGTGCCTCGACCACTCTACAGATGATCCAACCACCAGAGCGGATCGAACTCTTCGTCAAGCATCCAACGCACCCGGAATCATTTAAATCCGAGTTGGGACGACGAATCAACGGCAAACACACCCGGAAGAGCCTCGGACTCCCGGGGGTGTCTAGGAAAAGCCTAGACACCCCAGGGGTGTCTCGGCCAAGCCGAGACACCCCAGGGGTGTCTCGGCCTGGCCGAGACACCAGGGGGTGTCTAGGCCTCCTAGACCCCTCCTACACACTCCTATATGCCTATAAATAGACCCCTAGTGCCTTGCTTTTGGAGGGGAGGATTTTTGGAGAGCCTTGGCGAAGCCCTGCTGCAGTGAAGAGTGGCCGTGCGCTTCAACGAGGAGAGGAAAGGTCTACATCAGCGCCTTCATCACCCGTTCCCCCTGATCCTTAGTATTAGCCATTGGCGTTAATACTAAGAAGAGCTGATATCTCGCTTTAGCCGAGATAGACGCTTATAGCTTCTAGATCTCTCGCGGATCGACGAAGCTCTGTCCAATTTTTCGGAACAGATCTGAGTGCCAGGTGGTCCACGGATATTGACGTCCCCGTCACCCCGGTGGTCCACGGATATCAACGTCCCCGTCACAGGCCAAAGACCCACGCAAGCAAGAGATGACAAACAGATCTTGCGTTTGTTTGAAAAGAGTTGTATTTCTTTTGTTTTCATTGTGTAAAGGTCTTATAAAAAGGCTATCTTTTTGTTTTATTATAACGATCGAAGTTGTAATGAATGCAGCAATGAATACAGCAACTTTTTTCGCAAACAGTCCTCCTCATACCTGTCATAGGTTTCATGTTTGATCTCATGCCTCCATTGTTTGAGGACTGCTTCAACCTTGACATTAAACACATAATTCCAAGCCCCCTCAAAGTCCTCAAGGCAGAAGCAGTCCTGTAGATTTACATACACATTTAGTAAGGATAATTTAATATCAATTACTAATTATTAATAAATGAAAATCTAAAATAATATGCACTTACCATAAGCGCAGTCCATATCGCCTCGTATGTGGTCCATGGTAATTCTCGAAAATGAAAATAAGGGTTGACAATGGTCGCTCTACGCACGAGAACCCTAATATATGCATTCAATCGGGTTGACCAAGGACCAACGGGCAAATTAGAACTATTCCACCTAATAATGCCCCTCATTCCTCTTGGCGGTTGTTTAGAATCAGGCTTACCTCCGCCACGTCGTCCCTCTATGCGATCCTTCTTAGCACCTACAATAATGACAACATGATAATATATCATATAATATACAAATGTGAAAATTAAAAGTATTTATATAATTTACCATTCGCTATCTCTCTTTCTTTTGCTGCGAGTGCAACAGCTTTCCTAGTCTCCAACATAGACAGCATTTCTTGATACCTTCTCGCAGCACGTGGGTGGTACTTCCTTGAATCAGCCTTGGACTTATGAGAGTCTGGAGGTAAAGGTAAACTGAGAAAGTCCTGGGTCTTTGGCCGCAAGTCAGTATGGAATGTATATGATGGATATGTCGGGGTCCAAGTAGCACCTACATAAGAAAGAAGAATCATTAATATTAAAATTTAATTGAACATTATCAATTATTAAATATTTAATACCTGCGTCGGGTGATGGTTCTGGTGTTGCATCAGAGGGGCCGGGTGATGAATATCCAGCATCTACAACAAATGAACACTATGAGCTAGATAACTAAAAATTTATAAAACATGTTAAAGTATTAATTAATTTTTATACCTGCATCTACAACAAATGAACACTATGAGCTAGATAACTAAAAATTTATAAAACATGTTAAAGTATTAATTAATTTTTATACCTGCATCCGGAGATGGTAGTGGATCATCAGCACCACTACCTGGGGTGATACTCCGTGATCGATCACCCTCCGGTTCAAAGAGCCTCCTCATCCTCCTCCTCATCTGCAAATATAATAAAGACAATCGTTAAGAAAAAATTGTATACATGCTCATGAGATATGTTGTTATGAAATGCATTATTGTTTTTATTATGATAAGATAAAAATCGATAATGTGGTGTAACATATCAGGTTCATACCTACATCCAGCGCCACATTCTGTGCGTAAGAGAATTCTTGCCAAACATCATCAGATGAACCGATTGGTTCACTATAATTATCTTCACTTTCTTCAATATTTTTTTCATTGTTATTAGGAAGAACAACAGATCTTGGCTCCTTGTACAAAACCACCCAATCATACATGACATTCGGATCTTTCACATAGAAGCACTGATCAGCTTGTTCTGCGAAAATGAATTTCTCATCCGTATATACTTCTCGGTGAAGATTGACTAGTGTAAATCCATAATGATCCTTTTGCTTTTTTGCAGGACACCACCGAACCTTGAACATCGTGTAAGTACATTGTTTTGGTTTACCAAACCCGTAAATTACCTCAACGATATCTTCTAATTGGCCATAATATAATATGTCAGCTAGAATTGGATTCTGATCTCTTATACTTGAAAAACATTCTTGAGCAAACAAGCCCATGACCCCACTGTTCTGAGTTACCCTCCTATCATCGGTCTCTAACGTTCGAAATTTATATCCATTCACCAAATGCTCATTATAACGTCTCACTTCGTGATAAGGACGTTGTGCATGGATAATAATTTCATCTGGTAATGTAGTATCATCAAGAAGTGATTTTTCAACCTAAGACAAACAATTTGAGAATATTTAGGCGATGTTATATTATGAATGTTCAATAATTAATTGTAAAACACTTACATCAAATCTTAACCAATCAGAAAATTCTTTCCTATGTCTTTTCTGAATATTATGCGCTGCATTCCTACCGGTTGTTTCATTCTTAAGCTTCTCCAGATGTCGCCTATATAAACAATATATAAGTTTGTATTGATAAACAACTATATGTAAAATGAATATTTCTCATCTATATTACAGATTTTATTTGTTACCTTCGATAGTCTTCGAACATATCAAGGTTTTCCAACACATATGCATGAATTTGATCTAAGAGAGATCTCGGGTATTTTTCACGCTTCCTCTCCTTTTGAGGTGCTTGAGATGTGGTTTTCTTCTTACGCATGTAACGTGATGCAAACACAAAGCATTCGTTAGCCACGTATCCTTCAGCTATCGAGCCCTCGGGACGAGCTCGATTGCGAACATTGTTTTTCATGCAGCCCAAGTATCTTATAATCATAAAAGTTAATTATTAGCACGGTAATTTGAAAAACGCGTATACAATTAATAAATATAAGAAAAATCATAAATTACCTTTCAATCGGATACATCCAACGATAAGTAACAGGACCGGCGATTCTAGCCTCTCTTGCAAGATGCTGGGTAAGATGGACCATAATTGTAAAAAATGAAGGAGGGAATATTACTTCCATATTGCATAGAGTAACTCGGACATCGGCTTCAAGTTTCTTAAAGTCATCTACATCTATGACTTTAGAGCATAATTTTCTGAAAAATCCACAATACTCAATAATAATCTTCGACGCTTCTTTATCCATATTGTTACGGATTGCAACAGGGAGCAATTGATGGAGAAGAACGTGATAATCATGTGTCTTCAGACCTAAGAGTTTTCTCTCTTGCACCTGGACATTATTTGAAATGTTAGCAGAGTAACCATCCGGCGACTTTACCGATTTGAGAATTTCACAAACTCGTTGCATCTGCTCATTTGACATTGTAACACGAGACGGAGGCAACTTTAATTTTTTAAGGCCAACGTCTTGAGCTTGCAAATCATTTCGGATATTCAAAGCAGTCAGATCTTGGCGCGCCCGTAGATCATCCTTCGACTTGTTTGCATCTTGTAGGAGAGTTGATACTATGTTATCACATATATTTTTCTCAATATGCATAACATCTAAGTTGTGTCGGATTTTTAGATTCTGCCAGTAAGGTAGCTGAAAGAAGATACTAAATTTAGTCCATCCTCTAGGTAATGTTTGAGCTTCGTCCTCAACTTGCATTTTACGGACCTTTCGCTTACGCTTCAATGGCTTTTTTAACTTTAAGTAATCTCTTACTCCGAGCGTGTTAAATTTAGAATAGCGTTTTTTCCCAAACACAACTTTTGGAAACCCCTCAAGTAATTGAACGATCTCAGTACCTGTCAGTTGACGCGGCTTCATTCTTTTCTCAACTGTACCATCAAACTTAGCTGATAATTTTCTGTACTTATGACTCAAGGGCAACCACCTTCGATTAAACCAATAACAACTCTTTCGGCTATGTGGTAATTGAATAGCTTCAAATTCTAGACCACATACAGGACAAGCACACTTGCCCTTCGTAGAGTACCCTGACAGATTAGCATAAGCTGGAAAATCATTAATCGTCCATAGTAGAATAGCACGTAATCTAAACGACTCTTTTAAATGGGCATCATATGCTAAAATACCCTCAGACCATAATTGTTTTAGCTCATCAATTAGAGGCTCTAAGTAGACATCAATATCATTTCCCGGAGCATGCTTACCGGGTATCAGTAATGAAAGTATCATAAACGGCTGTTTCATACAAAGCAATGGAGGTAAATTATATGGCATTAATACAACTGGCCACGTAGACCAGCCAGAGCTCATTACCCCAAATGGATTGAATCCGTCGCTTGATAGACCCAATCTTACATTTCTGCAATCTTCGGCAAAACGAGGATAAATTTTATCAACATGCTTCCAAGCTAAAGCATCAGCAGGATGTCTCAATTTACCATCGTCTACTCGATCATCCTTATGCCACCTCATATTCTTTGCCGTTTCCTTGTTCATGTATAATCTTCGCAATCTAGGAGCCAATGGAAAATGTCGAAGCACTTTGACTGGAATTTTCTTCTGTGTTATCCCTGTCTCCGTTGTAATCCTTGTTGAAGAATTTGTGCGCTGTTTCCACCTAGAAACTCCACATGTCGGACACTCTTGAAGGTCTTTATTGGCTTTGTGGTACAAAATACAATCATTCGGACATGCATCAATCTTATTATAATCAAGACCCAGAGCAGAGACAATCTTCTCAGCTTGATAAGTTGTTTGGGGTATGCTATTCTCTCCTCCAGGGATTACAGTCCGAAGCAAATCAAGAAGCATTTCAAAATAATTATCTGACATACCGCTAAGTGATACTCCGTGATCGATCACCCTCCGGTTCAAAGAGCCTCCTCATCCTCCTCCTCATCTGCAAATATAATAAAGACAATCGTTAAGAAAAAATTGTATACATGCTCATGAGATATGTTGTTATGAAATGCATTATTGTTTTTATTATGATAAGATAAAAATCGATAATGTGGTGTAACATATCAGGTTCATACCTACATCCAGCGTCACATTCTGTGCGTAAGAGAATTCTTGCCAAACATCATCAGATGAACCGATTGGTTCACTATAATTATCTTCACTTTCTTCAATATTTTTTTCATTGTTATTAGGAAGAACAACAGATCTTGGCTCCTTGTACAAAACCACCCAATCATACATGACATTCGGATCTTTCACATAGAAGCACTGATCAGCTTGTTCTGCGAAAATGAATTTCTCATCCGTATATACTTCTCGGTGAAGATTGACTAGTGTAAATCCATAATGATCCTTTTGCTTTTTTGCAGGACACCACCGAACCTTGAACATTGTGTAAGTACATTGTTTTGGTTTACCAAACCCGTAAATTACCTCAACGATATCTTCTAATTGGCCATAATATAATATGTCAGCTAGAATTGGATTCTGATCTCTTATACTTGAAAAACATTATTGAGCAAACAAGCCCATGACCCCACTATTTTGAGTTACTCTCCTATCATCGGTCTCTAACGTTCGAAATTTATATCCATTCACCAAATGCTCATTATAACGTCTCACTTCGTGATAAGGACGTTGTGCATGGATAATAATTTCATCTGGTAATGTAGTATCATCAAGAAGTGATTTTTCAACCTAAGACAAACAATTTGAGAATATTTAGGCGATGTTATATTATGAATGTTCAATAATTAATTGTAAAACACTTACATCAAATCTTAACCAATCAGAAAATTCTTTCTTATGTCTTTTCTGAATATTGTGCGCTGCATTCCTACCGGTTGTTTCATTCTTAAGCTTCTCCAGATGTCGCCTATATAAACAATATATAACTTTGTATTGATAAACTATATATAAAATGAATATTTCTCATCTATATTACAGATTTTATTTGTTACCTTCGATAGTCTTCGAACATATCAAGGTTTTCCAACACATATGCATGAATTTGATCTAAGAGAGATCTCGGGTATTTTTCACGCTTCCTCTCCTTTTGAGGTGCTTGAGATGTGGTTTTCTTCTTACGCATGTAACGTGATGCAAACACAAAGCATTCGTTAGCGACGTATCCTTCAGCTATCGAGCCCTCGGGACGAGCTCGATTGCGAACATTGTTTTTCATGCAGCCCAAGTATCTTATAATCATAAAAGTTAATTATTAGCACGGTAATTTGAAAAACGCGTATACAATTAATAAATATAAGAAAAATCGTAAATTACCTTTCAATCGGATACATCCAACGATAAGTAACATGACCGGCGATTCTAGCCTCTCTTGCAAGATGCTGGGTAAGATGGACCATAATTGTAAAAAATAAAGGAGGGAATATTACTTCCATATTGCATAGAGTAACTCGGACATCGGCTTCAAGTTTCTTAAAGTCATCTACATCTATGACTTTAGAGCATAATTTTCTGAAAAATCCACAATACTCAATAATAATCTTCGACGCTTCTTTATCCATATTGTTACGGATTGCAATAGGGAGCAATTGATGGAGAAGAACGTGATAATCACGTGTCTTCAGACCTAAGAGTTTTCTCTCTTGCACCTGAACATTATTTGAAATGTTAGCAGAGTAACCATCCGGCGACTTTACCGATTTAAGAATTTCACAAACTCGTTGCATCTGCTCATTTGACATTGTAACACGAGACGGAGGCAACTTTAAGTTTTTAAGGCCAACGTCTTGAGCTTGCAAATCATTTCGGATATTCAAAGCAGTGAGATCTTGGCAAGCATATAGATCATCCTTCGACATGTTTGCATCTTGTAGGAGAGTTGATACTATGTTATCACATATATTTTTCTCAATATGCATAACATCTAAGTTGTGTCGGATTTTTAGATTCTGCCAGTAAAATAGCTGAAAGAAGATACTAAATTTAGTCCATCCTCTAGGTAATGTTTGGGCTTCGTCCTCAACTTGCATTTTATGGACCTTTCGCTTACGCTTCAATGGCTTTTTTAACTTTAAGTAATCTCTTACCCCGAGCGTGTTAAATTTAGAATAGCGTTTTTTCCCAAACACAACTTTTGGAAACCCCTCAAGTAATTGAACGATCTCAGTACCTGTCAGTTGATGCTGCTTCATTCTTTTCTCAACTGTACCATCAAACTTAGCTGATAATTTTCTGTACTTATGACTCAAGGGCAACCACCTTCGATTAAACCAATAACAACTCTTTCGGCTATGTGGTAATTGAATAGCTTCAAATTCTGGACCACATACAGGACAAGCACACTTGCCCTTCGTAGAGTACCCTGACAGATTAGCATAAGCTGGAAAATCATTAATCGTCAATAGTAGAATAGCACGTAATCTAAACGACTCTTTTAAATGGGCATCATATGCTAAAATACCCTCAGACCATAATTGTTTTAGCTCATCAATTAGAGGCTCTAAGTAGACATCAATATCATTTCCCGGAGCATGCTTACCGGGTATCAGTAATGAAAGTATCATAAACGGTTGTTTCATACAAAGCAATGGAGGTAAATTATATGGCATTAATACAACTGGCCACGTAGACCAGCCAGAGCTCATTACCCCAAATGGATTGAATCCGTCGCTTGATAGACCCAGTCTTACATTTCTGAAATCTTCGGCAAAACGTGGATAAATTTTATCAACATGCTTCCAAGCTAAAGCATCAGCAGGATGTCTCAATTTACCATCGTCTACTCGATCATCCTTATGACACCTCATATTCTTTGCCGTTTCCTTGTTCATGTATAATCTTCGCAATCTAGGAGCCAATGGAAAATGTCGAAGCACTTTGACTGGAATTTTCTTCTGTGTTATCCCTGTCTCCGTTGTAATCCTTGTTGAAGAATTTGTGCGCTGTTTCCACCTAGAAACTCCACATGTCGGACACTCTTGAAGGTCTTTATTGGCTTTGTGGTACAAAATACAATCATTCGGACATGCATCAATCTTATTATAATCAAGACCCAGAGCAGAGACAATCTTCTCAGCTTGATAAGTTGTTTGGGGTATGCTATTCTCTCCTCCAGGGATTACAGTCCGAAGCAAATCAAGAAGCATTTCAAAATAATTATCTGACATACCGCTAAGTGTCTTAATATGAAGGAGTTTCAGCATAAATGAAAATCTGGAGTACTCGGTACATCCCTCATATAAGTCCTTTTCACTATCTTCTAGTAGCTCCATTATTCGCTTTATTTCTGCGGAGGAATGCATATCATCAATATTTTCGACACTCGCGACACCTCCTACCTCTTCGGCTTCAACTTCGTTATCATCTTCACTTTTGTCTCCAATATCATCCTCGACATTATCATCAACATCATATTCTGTAGGTCGAGGAAAAATATCATTCAACAATGTTTCTGTGTCATCTATTCGTTGGCCACCGGACGTACCAACATGCATATTTGGATCATCATCTTCAGTGATACCCTCCCCATGCCAGTTCCAGTATTTATATTTCTCATCAAAACCTGATTTTATTAGGTGAATCCGTATATCATTTCTATTCAGCAGCTTCAAATTCCTACACCTAATTACACTAATCTTGCGGCTGTCATAGGAAGGCTTCTATCCATTAAGAATATAGTAGTGCTTACATCCAACTTTATATACTTTGTATATTTTTATTTCTTGAAAATTTCGGCAGCACCTACCCGCTGTTCTCCCTGTACACTATGCGGATGTTATTATGCGTATCAGTAATAACCCAAAATGCAGAACAACATACACTTATTATACACGGAGAACAACGAATAGGTGCTGCCAAAACTTTCAAGAATGAAAATATACAAAGTATACAAAGTTGGATGTATGCACTACTATATTCCTAACCCATCTGAGAAGGACAGATCCAATAATTACGAATTTCAGTACCAATTTTTTATTCCTATAATATAAAATAAACGCTCATTTTTGGAAGAAAACTTCGTCTCCTACCCAAATCTGAGTCGTATATCATATATTATAAGTCCAAATAATTGGATGTAATTATTGGACGGAAGTCTAGGGATAACGTTATTTTTTTATTCACCTAAATTGGATTATAACACATTATAAAAATTTATAATGTGTTATATATCACTCTATTTTTTACAAAAAATTATTTCACATATTTTCACATCACAAACTTAAATAATCACACATACTTATAGCACGAATGAAACTTAAATGAGTTAGGGTTTATAAGTGTTTAAAACTCAATAATGATAACTAGTGTTGTTCAAATGAATTAACATGTATTTAATTAAGTTAGGATTTTCAGAATTGAACTCGTTTATTTTTCAACATAATTAGGGTTTTTAACCAAATTCAACAATAATTAATAATAAAATTGAAATTTCTAAAGCTCAGTAGAAAAATCATACCTTTTAAACTGATTTCCGCAACGGACACCGCCGAAGGAGGGGGGGTCGGGAGGTTCCGGAGGAGGGGGGGTCGGGAGGGG
>NC_033796.1:13127246-13134582 GCF_001876935.1 Asparagus officinalis
GGGGTCGGGACGGGGTCGGGGGGGAGGCCGGAGGAGGGGGGGTCGGGACGGGGTCGGGAGGGGGAGAGTAAGAGGGTTGAGAGAGAATGGGGGGTGGCGGCTGATTAGCCCTGGGCAAACTTGATAGTTTGCCCTAGGCAACCTAGACGGAATTTCCGTCTAGGTTGCCTCAACCTAGATGGAATTACGTCTAGGTTGACTAGTCAACCTAGACGGAATTTCCGTCTAGGTTGACTAGTCAACCTAGACGGAATTCCGTCTAGGTTGACTGTTCCGTCTCGTTTGTCAAACTAGACAGAATTTTCCGTCTAGTTTGATCCAAACTAGACAGAACAATCTAGACGGAAATTTTCTGTCTAGTTTGCTCCAAACTAGACGAAATTTTTTTTCGTCTAGATTGTTCCGTCTAGTTTGGTCGATTTTCTACTAGTGTCCCAACCTGGGTCATAAAAGAGATCGATAAAGTCAGAAAAGGATTTCTATGGACAGGAGGCTCTGAAGCAAGTGGATTCAAATGTTTAGTTAACTGGAATAAAGTCTGCCTAGGCAAAATTGAAGGTGGCTTGGGAATCAAGGATATCAAAACCTTTAACACTGCTTTGTTAGCAAAGTGACTATGGAAATGTCTTGACTCTAATTCCATTTCTGGTAATTTTCTTCGATAATTATACTCTATTAGAGGACCATCTCTTCAATTGATGAAACCAACTACTTCCAATTCATCTTTCTGGAATGCATTAATGTCAATGAAGTTCCTTCATCATGTCTCATGGTCTATTGGTTCAGGAGAAAATATTAGGTTCTGGGAAGATAAGTGGACTGGTTATAACTCTTTATCCAGCCTTTACCCTTCTTTATATCAGTTAGCTCTATCTTCTAATGTGCCTATATGCAGTCAGGGAATATTGAGGAATTCTACTTGGCATTGGAGCCTTGCTTTTCGAAGATGCATATCTCTCATATCTCAAACAGACAAAGCCAACCTCTTGCATCTTTTAAACAAATTCAAAACCTCAGATCAACCAGACATCCCAAAATGGTTGCTTACAACTAAAGGCATTTTCTATGTGAAATCTTTTTACCAGTTTCTAATTTCTAGAGGCATCCTCTCACCACATTTCAAATTAATCTGGAAAAATACCATTTCATGTAAAGTCAGTTTCTTTATCTGGCTTTTAAGCTCAAATAAGCTTCATACAAAAGACAACCACTTGAGAAAAGGATGGTAAGGAGATTCCATGTGTATCTTTTACGGCTTGGAACCTGAAACCAGAGACCACTTATTTTTTTCTTGTTTAATTTCTTCTCAAGTTTGGGTGCACTTTAGAAATTATTATCTTCCTTTTTCATGGCCATCATCTTTTGAAGATTTGATTCAAATTATAGAAAATTTAAGAGGACGTCAAGGCTATATATGGTGTGCAATTTTCTCACATGTCTGCTGGAATATATGGATCAGTAGGAACAAAGCTTTGTTCGAAAAATTGAGCTTCTCTTATAAACATATTACCAATCAAACTATTTATGGTTTGTATGACTGGTCAGAGACTCGAAGGGGTGTTGCAGCAAGACATCTATCAAGCATGCTGGAAAGTCAACATATATCAAGAGCAAGTGTTTGATGACAGTTGAAGTGTTTTTCTCTTGTTGTTTTGTTCACACACAGTTCTGCTTATATTATCTTTTTAACTTTATCTTTTTTGTTGTTTATAGAAATTTTAATTTCTACTATGTATATGTATGGCTGGCTTTGGTTCTTCCCTAAATCTGTGTCAATGATGAATGACGGCAAGGTCCTATCTTCATCTTCATAGATCTTTGAAAGAAGAATGTTATATACCACTTCTAGTGGAAATTCTATTTTCTATATTCTAACATATGGACACAGTTCGTGTCCTTGTTTTGTACTGATCTATCTTTTGATAATTCTGATTATTAATGAACGGGGTTTAACCCTTGTTTTTACTTCCAAAAAAAAATACTCCTTTATATATATAAAGATCGAGATTGTTGCTTACGATTAGCATTACATCTCGGAAAAAAGGATGTCGCATGTCCCTCCCTAATTTAAATTTGAAATTTAAAATAATTTATTCACACTTATTTAGTGAGAAAGTCTTTTCTTTTCTTTTCTTTTTCTTTTTTCATTTTAGAATACTACGAAGGACGGAGTTATGGTTAAGACATCATACTTGATTTTCAAATTCTAAAATAAAAATAATCAATGTACTTGTTTTGTATTTCTTTTGTGAATAAGAAATTTCAAGTCAAGTTATCTACTTTTGATGAAACATCAGTCCATAGAAAAAATTCAGTATAAAATTTTCAGAAACAAGACCATAGTTATACAAAGAAACTCATAAGAAATTAGATATACAAACCAAATAAATCATATCAATCTATGCAAGCATGCATGGACATAACGCTTGTAATTTACTACAGATAATGTATATAGTGTAACACTTTTGTGGTATGGAGGCCTTCTTTTTTCTTTACAAATTAAATTATTTAACTACTATTCTTTACCGAACGCAAACTCTAAAAAATTAATAAAATTGCAAATGAATAGAAAAACATTGATATATAGTTGATCAATTTCTTTCTTTCTTCTCATTTTAGTAGAGGACTTGATCAAATATTTCAGGTAATTTTGAAAAAGTGGAAATAAATGGGGGGTGATTCTTGGGTTTTATAGTAAAAAAAGGTTAAATATCAGAAAACCCCCTTTACTTAATTTTATTAGGAAACCCTATTTAACTTTGAAACGTTAAGGGGAGTTAGTTTTAGATAAAATCTCAAAGTAAATGGGTCTTCTAATACTCCCTAAACATAGTGCATCCACATTCCACATTAATATAAGCCGTAACTATATATATATACCAAGAATAGCAATACATCTGAACATACAACAGAAAATACAAATACAAAACAAACTCACGGACATAAAATCACACAACATGACAACAATCACAATAGTACGTTCCCAAAGGGGGAAAGATAACACGCACAATCTCACATATCTCCTATGACTGCACCAGAACAAAATCACGGGCTGGTCTTTGAAGGCGGCGGAGAGAAGAAGTTAGGGACACCCGGGATATTCGGAATAGTGATCGGAATCTGAGGAACAGAAGGCATCGGAGGTAAAACATTAAGGCCATACGAGTAATGTAACCATAGGAAATCCAGGCCGATAAGTAGGGAAAAGTAGTCGGGAATAGTAGGCCGATAGTAGGCATAGCAGGATAGGCAGGCTGACGGTGGCATGCGAGCCTCGGAAATCCTGGCATTGTCGGCCAGCGGCGTGCAAGCGTCGGCTGCTGGTCGAGAGCCGGAATCGTCGGAGGTCGCTGGAGGCAGCCAACGGCCCGGCGAGCGCCGTAGGAGATGTTGATGCCAACTAAGAGAACGGAAGCAATCAAGAGGAGGGAGTTTGTGCTGGATGCCATTTTGATATTTGAGGAGTGTAGCCGTGTAGTTTGAGGATGTACATGATTTGCTTGGTTTTTATAGTGGAAGTTACGGGGTAAAGATGTGCATGTGGTAGTTTTGGTAGTTGGGTTGTAGCTCACCTTCTCAGTGTTAACTTGGTCAAGGAATTGGATGGAATATCAGTGAGAAAATTTGGAGAAAGGCATGCATGTAATTAATAATTAATTATATCAGTTCGATTCTATGGGAGTTCAGCTATAAGATATCCACCTGGCTTGGTTCTAGTAGTAACTTATTCTAAAGATTGTTTCTTTAAGTCAATCTTTTGTGCGATTTCTCAATATTAATATTCAAAGATGATCATAGGATTAGTACCATGTATTGATTGTAAACATAAAATGTTGCCGTGTCAAATAGAGGGCAATAGTTAACTTCTCTGTTGCTTTTTCTCTTGTACGCTAGCTTACTATGCTGACTTGTGGAATGTGAATCCAGATATATAATTGCTTATTTTCAAATTAAGAGTAGTACTAAGCTCTAGTTACAAATGCTTAATTAATTCCTACCCAAAAGAGAAAGAAAGTAAAAGCAAGTCATAATTCATAGAGGACGAGATCCGCATATATATCTTTCTCTAGTAGTTATATATATATAGTAGGTAAAAAATCTATAATTTGATTATTTTTATTTAAATATATGAAATATAAAAATCTATTAAGGAGATTAAACATGTCAATTAATTCAACAAAGGAGATTTATGGTTTCTGTAACTCATGTATTCAAATTCAGCAATAGATTTTTTGGGAAGTGTGCTAGGGGAAACTTGTTAGGGGGTGTTAGTTTTGTTAGAGTTCTACTTAACTAACACTGTAAAATTTTGTTCTAGTTTTAGTTCTATGTGACTAAAACCTTAAAATTTATCCACAGATTATCTCAGTTCTAATTTTAAGTTCTAGGTGACTAACCCCCTAGGGAACTCCTACGCCTAAGGGAGAGCCCGAGTTGGTTAAAATTTGATCTAAATGCTGGTGTGAACACTCCTAAGCTCCCGATTTGATGAGCGAAAGCGATTAACCCTATTAATTCCTGGAGTTAATGTTAATTTTGCCAATCAGCGACGCCACCAACTTCTCTCTCCCTTGATGATTAGAATCGGTTTGTTTCACATATACCTCTTGCGAGTTAATATTAGAGTTGATTTTATTAACATTCAATAGCTTGATCATGGTGAGTTACTCAATTTAGCCATCACAGTTAAGTTCAACTGCGCTAATGATATATCTACCTCCATAGCAAATAAATCATCTAAAAATGTAATATGTCAATCAATCAGTGCCTAGCTAGGTTTAAACCAGTTAAAGAAGATAATTAACCTAAGCTAAAGAGAGCATAAAGAGAAGGCAATGAAAAGGCAAATAATCATCATCATCATTTTGCAGGCTAAAAGTGGATTCTATGACAAATTAACATATACAAAATTAATACAAAAATGAAATTTGAGACGACGTCATCAATCAGGCTTTTCATCTAAAATTAGCAATGATCATGAGAAGTGTAGAATTTCTTCCTTATTCGATTAAATTTCTATATTTGAAGGAAGACATGGGATCAAGCACGAGTTGACTTTTATTTCTTTCGTTGATGAATGATAGAATAAGGCATAAAACAAAAATGATTTTTTAATAAAAGGAAAGCACATCTCGTCCTACCTAATACTATGAAAGTACAGTATTACTATCACATGCAATTAATCATCTACAATATGCAGGTCCCATCAAATAAAAATCATGTAATTATATGCGGGGAAACATTAATTCTCTTTTAAACTATAAAATAAGGAAAAGATCTTCACCTGCAAGAAAGGAGGGGAAGGAAAAAGAGAGAATATAGCACTAAAAAACATGCACTGTGGGTCATATGTATGGACTACCATAAACTATATTTTTCTATTATACATATGAACTCATTTGTTAGATACATATTTATTTAAACCCTCTCACATATCGTAATACAAGAGAGGATAAACCTCACAACATCATCTCAGACCAAACCCTAGGTCTACATGCTACAGGCAAAACGTACATCTCCTTATTGAAATCCATATAAGAAAGCTTTCAAGTAGTATTAGTACTTATAAGTTAACACTTAGGAACCTGTTATACTATTGTCTGCATATACCATAAGCTCATCATGATATTGTCTCTATATATCTTAAGCTGCGGGAGCAATATCGCCGTCATGATCATCGTCGTCGTCATCTCCATCGGCTTCATAATTCTCATCGGCATGGGTCATGATAACAAGGACCAAACCTTTAGTATAAAATTTCTCACAAGTAGTGACAACAACCATATTTGAAGAAATATATAGCTAGAGATTTTATATTGAGCAAGTTGAAACTGCACTGACCTTGAATTTATAGTGAGCCGAAGGGAAGTGGACGACTAGACCTCGGATTATTCTTCACCTGGGAATTAAAGAGATATGGCAACATTTTATGCTTCCATCTTTTTTCGAGTCGAGCCTCAAAAGATTGTGATTCTGAAATAAGGAGTCCTGTTCACAAATTCTGCCAGCGTGGCACTTGTAGGGCCCATCTTGAGGAGCGCTCATGGATGTTGGCTGCAATGCACGTACTGCTCGTGGGAGAAGTGGCTAGTGCACGTTCCCTAGGGTTTCTTACAGGTGCCACGTTGGAGTAGGCATGAGACTGGGGTCTAAGCATTTTCAAGATTCTTGACTATCATCAAGTGCTCAGGCCTCCGTTAGTTTCTTGGGACAAAGTTTGCACTGGTAAAACATATGGTGGTTTAGGCATATTTTCTGCAATTACTTGGAACATGGCTGCAGTTCTGAAAACTCTATGGTCCATTCATGAAAACAAAGAATCTATGTGGATCAAATGGGTGCATGGTAACTATATTAGAAATGGAGATGTGTGGAATGTTGTAAGCAAGAGGAATGATTCCTGGTTATGGAGACAGCTTCTTAAAACCAGAAACAAAGCCATCTCAGCTTGTGGAGGAATTGATAATTTAAAGAGAGTGATCAGCTCCTGTAACAAGAACTCCAAAATTCACATTTCAGGCTTGTATAATGCCCTATCTCCGGTTTCTACTAAAGTTCTCTGGCATGATACAGTTTGGGAGAACTGGAATTATCCCAAACACAATTTTGTGTTCTGGTTGGCAATCCAAAACAAGCTTCTTACTCAAGACAAACTTCAAAGCAGAGGTATTATTCCATCAAATTGCTGCAGCCTATGTTCAGGTACCAGTTTGGAAAATAGAAATCATCTTTTCTTCTCCTGTTCTTTCTCTCAAGAAGTCTGGAATGGGATTACAAACTGGCATCAATTCAAATGGAGAACCTGTGAGTGGAATCTGCTTATAAACTGGTATTGTAACAGATTGAAGGGGAGGGGTTTCAAAAAAAGATTTAAAAGAATGGCTTTGTCCACTTCAATATATTGTATTTGGAAAGAAAAAATGAGAGAATTTTCAAGCAGAAGTGTAGAGCTCCAGAAGTTCTGATCAAAGAAATCAAGGTGGAGTCGTTAACTATTTCTCTAAACAACTCTAGCCCTCCTGATCTCAAAGACTGGCTGATTTCAGCATAGGGACATTGTGTTTCAGGTTTCGGTTTTCTGTTTTAAAATGTAAATAGATATCTCAATTGAGAGAAGTGATGTACATAAACTTTTACATTGGTTTTAATGAATACAAATTTTTCATTGACAAAAAAAAAAAAGATTCTTGACTATCCGTAATCTCGGCATTAAATGGAAGTACCTTTATCCGTTGAAAAGAACAAAAATATTTGTCAGAACAATCTCATGTTGGTTAGAGTTAAGTTAGAAGTGATGTTTTAGCTTTGCCGTTGGAACACTCTTGAATTTGAATGT
>NC_033796.1:13134592-13156142 GCF_001876935.1 Asparagus officinalis
AACTTATTTTATTGTTGTAACAGCCTTTTCTGATGTTACAACAACATCCAACCATATATGACTTTACAACAACATCCAACCATATATGACTTTTGAAGTCTAGATGCAATCGTAATAATTAACATGGAGTTTTAACTACCCCTAACCAAGCACTCGGGTTTAAACTATGAATAGAACTAAAATTTCAATGTTGCCCCCCGTCCTCACCTGCGTTAATAGCGTAGAAGACATCATTTGTATGAAGTTGTTCTGATAAGATATGTACTCGGTTTACACTATATATGTAATGATTATGATTCGTAGCATTCCCACTGCACAAAAGATATGTGTCGTCTATGGTTAGGTGAATGCACTAGTTCAAATATTCGGATGGACACAGATATTTAAAAATACTTTTTATAATCCGTTTATAGAGTCTGCAATGTTTAACATCGCGCGCAACACAACACATGCAGATGGATATTTTCAATATATGATGTTTGCATCATCGGCGAAATTTTTTTCAATGACGTTTGTATATGATTATATGTTTTCTACTAGAGTCCACTAAACATTCTATTGATGCTATCGACTGAAATCAATGAATATCTGGTTGCATCATCAGGACAAGTAGGATGCGTCCTCAGTTAATTAGGATACAAGTAGGATGTTTCTGTCCTCTCTAACTTTATATTGATGAATTAATAATTCAGGCAAATTTGGACTGATTTTGAATATAGATGGTATATGATCTACTAAACTGATCAGTAGGTAATAGTTGGAAAAAAATGGGAAAAAGGTAACGGTTGAAATTGATTAGGAATATATGGTGTGTTGTTGTAATGGATTAGTGGCCTAGATCAGTAAAAAGCTGAAACTGAGCACACCTTTAGACTGTCACATAACTGATTAGTGTTCTAAGTTAATTGTAGATGTTTCATCCTTTAACGCGCGTATTCTAATTAATGGACTACTGACCATAGATTGGATCAAAGTCAGGTAACTTTCCAGTTAATTATAGCACCTTAAAATACGCAACAAACCAACTATACATGTATCAGACCAGGATCTGAAGTAGTTGATTAATAAATATCGTCTGAGCGTCTGGTTTGTGCGCATCAGTGCAATCTACTGTTGTTTCCAGAAGAGTTCGGTTTTGAGATTCTTACACCGGAGGGTTCAAGTTTTAATTTAAAGGGGTGTTTGGTTGCATTGTTTTTTAGAAATGTTTTCTCAAAAAGTACAAACAATGATATTTCTGTAATTAAGAGTTTTCTATAGATTTCCACAAACTGTGTTTGGCTCAAAAAAAATTTACAGAAATGTTTTCTGTAAAGTATAGAAAAGTATCAAAATTTATAGAAATTGATTTCCTTCTAAAATGGGCGGAAATCTCTTGGAAATCTGACGCATTCATTATTTAAATAATAAAACTCATTAACACTTTTCTATAAAGTTCTCACTTTTCTATAAAGTTAGGGGTGTTTGGTTACATTTCTATAGATTATAGAAAATGTTGCTATTTTCCCAAATGTTATGAGTAATTTTTTTGTTTTGAACCAAACAAGCACAATACAAAAAATAAGAAAAGTTGTACTTTTTAACTTCTCAAAACTTTTCCTATAATTTTTTTAAGAAATACAAGGAAATCAAATTTTGGATAATTTTTTTAAGAAATACAAGGAAATCAAATTTTGGATGGAAAACATTTCCTATAATTTATAGAAATGCAACCAAACACCAAGGAAATCAAATTTTGGATGGAAAACATTTCCTATAATTTATAGAAATGCAACCAAACACCCCCTAAGTTCAACATTGCAGGGCACATCACAACTCGACATAAATATGTGAGCTCTAATCAAATATCGAACTTTTTGTTTTAGCGTAATTAAGTTTAGTGGACTTTCATAACTATTGAGGAAGCAAATATATATAGGGTTTTTCTATAGAGTGCTCATGGGTACTCTATAAGAGAGGAGATAGATAGAGAAAGATGATTGGGAAGGGGATCCCAATGCAAATCAGGTGGACCCCCTCCTCAATCATCTCTCTCTCTCTCTCCTCTTCTATAGAGTGCTCATGGGCACTCTATAGAAAAACCCATATATATATATATGCAAGGCTTTACTTGTATGTCTTTGCTTTGAGCTTTTATTTTGATTTTGCTTGCTTAATATTACAAACATTAACTACCCCTTTATATAGGTGCTAGGCTTTGACAAAAGAATTAAAAATTTTATTTAATACATAGATAGATTTATTCCGAATCTTATTTAATGCATAACTTTAGGTTTGGAATTTAACATTTCCAACACGCCCTTCTCAACTTAAAGTGTACTCTTGAAAATGATAAGACACTTTGTGCCGGAATGTGTATGCATGCTTCTTGATGTAGTTGTTGCTCAAGTACATGATTTTATAAGTCTTCATCTGATTCATCTAGTAGAACTTCTTTGCCTTTGTCATTGTCTCCTTTGCTCCATGTCCACACTCCTTCTTCGTCGAAAACTACATCGCTACTCACTACAATTTTATTAGTTGGTGAATTGTAGAGTTTGTAAGCTTTTGATTCTCCACTATAGCCAATAAAGATGCACTTTTCTACATGATCATCAAGCTTTTTTCTATTTGCCTCTGGTACTTAAGCATATGCAATGCAACCAAATACTTATAGATTCTCCACATATGATTTTTGTCTACTCTATGCTTCTTGTGGTATCATGTTCTTCACACTCTTGGTTGGACATCGATTAAATAGGTAGGTTGTGCATGCAACAACCTTTGCCCAAAAGTTCTTTGGCAAACTTTTCTCCTTGAGGGTTATTCTCATCATGTCGAGGATGGTTTTGTTCTTTCTTACTTCCACTCCCTATTGTTGTAGAGTGTATGCCGCTATAAATTATTGTTGGACGCCCACCTATCTACAATAATTCTTGCACACATTTGAGGTTATTCTCCACCTCAATCAGATTGAAGCACTTTCAGTTTAGAACCGCTTTGTGTTTCAATGCAAAAGAGTTTTCTTTTAAGAAATAAACCCATAACCTGCTGTTGTAGTCATCAATGAAAGTAATAAAATATCAATTACCTCCAAGAGAAGGTGGCTCCAATGGACCGCAAATACCAGCATGTACCAATTGTAATGGGGTTGTCACTCTTCAGGACTGTCCTTTAGGATAGGGAAGTCGATGTTGATTGTCAAGTGTGTATGCCTCGAACACATTATTTCTATGGTCAATTGTCGGGAGTCCTTGCACCATTTTTTTTAGAGAGTTGATTCAAACTTTCAAAATGTCCAAAGGGTAGGTGCCATTTCCACGGCTAGTTGTTTATGAGCTTGTAGAAGAAGCACTTTTAAAACTCTGTATTAAAATGGAGAGGAAACATGTGTTCTTCGTCATTTTTACCTTTGCCACTAGTCTTCCATTTGCATCTTTTAAGCCAATAAAACTATCTTCCATGTGTGTTATATATCCTTTTGCTAGGAGTTGTCTCAGCCTAAGTATGTTGCTTTTCATATTGGGTATATAATAAACTTTGGAGATATATGGATTTCCATCTTTTTGAAAAATTTTAAATTTTCTTTAAATTTGACATGATGTTTAGATGAATCTCCTGTGTTGAAGTCTCTGTGAGAGTCCTCTAAGTGTTCTTTCAATATTTTTTTTCTCCCGCACATGTGATTGCCTACCCAAGAATGAAGAAACCATGCATTCTCTTGGTCCGTCTCCTCCTCATGTGCAAGAAGAAGAGTTGGACTTTCTTCTACAGCTCTGCAAAATTTGATTATTGTCCTCGATCAAAAGATCGATTCCAACATTCCTTAGCACAGTGTCCAAACTTATTGCAACTGTAATACTAAATGCTTTGATTACCATGTCCTAGAATAAATCATCCTCTTGTAACTACTCTACCATGATTGTCATTATTACTCATTCCTTGATCATATTGGTGATTGTTGCTTCCTCAACATCGGGCTTGTCCTCTGCCACAACAGAGCTGTTTGTGGAGTTGTACTTTCATGACCACCTCTTTGGCTACCTAGAACCAAGCTTGACTCTAGTGTTTGGTCTAATATTGTTGAAGATGATCTTTCAGTGCATGTGTTTCTCATAGACTTGAAGAGAACCCTTCAACTCATCTATTAATATATCTTCAAAATTATGTGCTTCCTCAATAGCTAGAACTATATAATCAAACTTTGGATGCAGAAAGCGCATCAATCACATTAACATCTAGTAGTACTTCACCATTTCTTTTTAGCTGATTAATAACCACCAAAACTCTTGAATGATACTCAGCAACGATTCAAGATCTTTCCTATTCAAATTTTCATATTCATTATGTGAAGTTTGAAGTTGAATTTTCTTTACCTTATCAACTCCTCGATAGGTCTTTTGTAGAAGCTCCCATACTTCTTTTGGTGCTCAAACTACCAAAATAATCTTAAATGTCACTTCCTCCACACCTTGATATATGAAAAACAGTGCTTTGTTGCCCCTTTTTCTTGAATTCTTGGGCTGATCCTTCAACTCTTTTGTTATAGATGCCTCTTCTTCTAGTGACCCTGGCTCCTTATAGCCATCTTGTACAAGCTCCCACGCATCCATAGTAGCAAGTAGCGCTGGCATTTGTATACACCAGTTGTCAAAGTTGTCTATGCTCAACTTTAAAATTTGAGGTTGGAACATGTTGTTCGAGGCTATTGATAGAAGGATTGTCTAATTCTGACACTAATTTGCCAGCTCTAATCAAATATAGAGATGTTTATTTTAGCGAAAATTTGGTGGACTTTTCTAATTTTTCAGGAAGCAAATATGTATGCAATGCTTTACTTGTATGCCTTTGCTTTGAGCTTTTATTTTGCTTTTTCTTTTTTGATATTACAAACATTATCTACCCCTTTATATAGGTGCTAGACTTTAACTAAGCAATTAAAAACTTAATTTAATACATGGAATAGATTTATTCCTAAGCTTATTCAGTACATAATTTTAGGTTTGGAATTTAATATTTCTAACAAAATCATCTAAAAAGGTTAATTACAGATAGCCTGATAGACCACCGTTAGTATCGCTGGTACGGACTTACTATCTTTTAGTTCCATCATTTGCAGGTAGACCTCCGGGCTTTTTTTAATTCTTTTAATCTTGGTGAATTTTGGCAGATAATGGCCATGGGTAAAATTAATGAGTATCTAAGGGGAAAGGAGCCAAAAAAAATTTAGAGGGTCTATTGCAACAATGAAACTATAGGTAAGGCTGTCCAAATGATCGGCCGGCCTGGGATTGGCTGGAAATCAAGGCCAGATCGGGTTCCGGGCCTGAGTACGAGCCGCCTCGTCGATGCCCGGCCCGACCTGGATGATTTTAAAATCGTCCGGGCAAAATAACCGGGTCGGGCGATCTGGCCCGGGCGCAACGGTCACCTAAGGTGACCGTTGCGGGCAAAAGCCGAGTTGGCCTGGCCCGGCATAAACGGTCACAAATGTGATCGTTTTGGCCGGCCCGGCTTGGTCATAACGGTCAAAATGGATGTTTTGACCATTTTGACCCTAAATACGAGGGGGGGGGGTTTTATTTGTTTTCCTCATACCAAAACTCATCCACTTCTCTCTTATATTCTCTTATACACTCTTATACTCTCTTATACTCTCTAATAATCTTTTATACTCTCTAATTCTTCAATCAAATGGCTTCCGGATCTGATTATGAAGAGCAAAACCTATATCCCGATTTTGAAATAAGTCCTCCTATCGGGTCTACTCCTACCGATCCTACCGATGTTAATCTCGGATCCAGTGGTGACGATTCTATACCAAGAGCTCCTAAAAGGCCGGTATCCGATGTGTGGAATTTTTACGAGAAGATAGACGTCACCAAGGATGAACACGGTAGGATCCTCACCCAGAAGGCTAAATGTACGTTATGCGGCAAGATTTTCCAAGCTCATCATAAGAGCGACACCAACCACCTCAAATGCCATTTAGATAAACACAACAGAGGTCAGACGCCTCAAGGTGATATCCGACAATCTATGATCTCGTAATCCTCAACTTCTGACAGTCTCGAAAAATAGAGTTATGATGTAGCCCGTGTCAGAAAATGCGTCATCAGGTTTATCATTCTTAAGAATCTTCCTTTTAGATTAGTAGAAGATGATAAATTTAAAGATTTATTTATAGATGGTTTTTACCCCGTATTTAAAAAATTTTCTCGTCAAACTTGTTAACGTGATATTTTAAAACATTATTAGGAGGAACAAGTAAAAACAATTTCTTATTTTTAAAGTTTAAACTGTAAATTTTCTTTAACTTGAACATCTAGAACACAAACTGGTTATTTATGCATCACAGCACACTGGATTGATAAAAATTAGCAAATATTTCAAATAGTTATTTCCTTTATTACAATTGAAGAGTCGCATACTAGTATTAATGATGCAAATTTAATAATTGAAGAACTTATGAAACTAAAAATTTTAGAAAGAATATTTTCTCTTTTACTAGATAATGTAAGTAATAATAATATAGCTGTTGATTTTATCAAAACAACTCTGTCATTACCATGTCATGATAAACTTTTTTATATTAGATGCATCTGTCATATTTTAAATTTAATCGTTCAAAGTGCATTTATTAAAATTAAACCCATGATAGAAAAGGTTAGTTCAGTAACTTATATGCATAATGCTTCTGAACAAAAAATTAGAAGATGAAAATAATTCTGTAAAAAAATGTAAAGCCCAGACTAATTCCAAAAGATTTTGACCATAGGTGGAATTCTACCTATGCAATGTTAAGTGTAACAATAGAATATAAAAAAATTATAAATGATTTTATTGCTTATTATTCTTCTAGTTCTAGCTCTAATAGCACCTATGGAATAACTGAAGAGGAATGGATAATTATAAGTGATTTAAAAGAGATTTTACAAATTTTTTATAATGCTACAATGTTATTATCTAGCTGTTATTATCCAACTATTACTTTAGCTATTTTATAAATTTTAAATACTCAAAAAAAAATTGGTAAATATCGTATGGATGATACTTTTGGAGCTATAATTTTTCAAATGAACAGCAAAATTAATGAGTATTTTAAGCCTATTCCTCATATTTTTGGTTTAGGGGTTCTTATTGATCCACAATTGAAGGATATTGGCCTTCAAAAATTATTACAAACCTTGTATGATAATCAGATTATAGACTTAGATGATGGATCCATCATTACTGCCACTTCTCAGCATAATGCTATTAGAAATTATTTTCAAACTTTATATGATGAGTATGAAGCTAAACATGGTGTAGCTACACAGAAGTCTATAGCTTCGGATTTTTCGAGCTCAAGTCGAGGTAAAAATGTAAGTTTTAATAGGTATGCAATGGTAGCTGAACTAACTAGTGGATCTAGACTTGGTGTTGACCTCTTTGTTTTGATGATGTTTAACAAATAATTTACCATTAATGTTGTTTGTCTAGTATTTGTGTTTTCTTATTTATTATAGACAAACAACGTGTTGGAGGATGGATGGAATCCAGCATTGACGATCATATCCAATGGAGGTTAGCGGACTTGTGGTATAAAGCCATGCAATTCAAGTTGAAGATTCAAGTTCAAGCTTCATCCGCAAGTGTACCAAGATAGAGCTTTGTTGAAGATCACAAGCTGGGTATAATTAGTTTAGGGTTTATATTATGTGTGTTAGTACTTTAAGCTCAATCATATACACACATACACATTTTGGTTTTGTATATATATAGTTATATATATACATATATGTTTTGGTTTGATAGCTTTCAAGTTTTAATATGAGACAATTGAATATAATTAAAAAACATATTTTTGTTTCATACTTACATGCATATATATGATTTCATCAATATCAATTTTATTTAGTTCAATGAAATCATATTTACTTTTTAAATGTTTGCAAAATATGCAATTTTGTAAAAATATTATTTTCTTGGTTTATGGACTTAATAACAATCATATACATCTTTTATTAAGTCTATATAATCATTTTGTAATGTTTCAAAACATGGTTAAGCTAAAATGTCAAAACTCATATGTTTACATTTTTATATTTTGAACTATTTTATAAAATGATGTTTATTATCATGTCTACAATCATTTCTCAAAGTTTTATATTTTTTGGAATTTATTTGATATTTTTAAACAGGGTTTTAAAATCAGAAAATAGTTTTCAAACCTATTAATTGCATGTACCAGTTTGCGGTCGACCCCCATGGTCGACTGCCTTGAGTCCAGAGACTCAGATTGATTTTTGATGGCTCGCGGTCAACCATGACGGTCCACCGGATGTAGTCCAGAGAGTCTCGCGGTCGACCGCCACGGTCGACCGAATGTTGTCCAAAACCCAGAATGAGTTTCTGGAGGTGCTCACGGTCGACCGCGCAAATCTCACGGTCGACCGCCAAACTATCCGATGGATTCTAACGGCTAGTTCCAGCTCAGTTTTTCTCAGGGCTTTTTTATCATTTTAGTGGGGTTTTGGCTGAAGTTTTGAGTGGGTATAAATACCCCATTACATTCAACTCTCCCACTAAGAATGAGAATGTCTTAAACTAGTTTAAGAAAGTTTTAAACAAGGGTTTATATTTGGTTTAAGTTTGTTTTAAAAGTTTTTAAGCAATTGAGAGTTTGATTTTGTGAAATCAATTTCACAAGAGCTAGAAGAGATCATCACTTGGTGTTTGAGCTTCAAATCATCTCTCTCTCACTCTTGTCATTTATTGAAGAAGTTTTCTAAACTCAATCTAGCTTTATATTTTATATTGGTTGATTATTATTTTATTAAGCTAGTGTTCATATTAAGTTTAGTTGATTTTATTTATCTCATTGTTACACACACCCACATTGAGCTTATTGTATTTTCATACTTAGTATAATTTGGGTTGTGGGGATTTGTAACAATTAAGAGTGAGCCTACATTGAGTTCTCATCTATTGTAGAGAACAAATTTATTGTTACATTGTGAGTGTGATCTCGTGGAGATCAATTGTGTAAGTTGTGAAGTTTTCGGTTAGCTAGAAAATCGTATTGTGAGGTGTAAACGTTATTCGGGTGAGCGTAGAAAACCCGGTTGTGATAGTGGATTTCTCCCCGAGAGTGGGGAGCGGAGACGTAGGACGGAAGGTCCAAACTCCGTGATCATTTCACGTGTTTGAGTTTGCTTTGGAGCACTTACTCTTATGTTTATATTGTAGGCATCGAAAATTACCTATAGGTCTCCACGAACGGTTCAGTGTTAAAGAGCGACGATGAACGTCCCTATCCGATCCACAGGAGTTCGATTGACGTCGATGAACGATTGAAGTGAATCGACGAACTACGTGAGCTGATAAGATTTCGGAACAACGAAGACCCGGACCAATCGGGAACCCGGCGGTGTTCACAAAAATAGGCACCCTAGGTGCCCCCATTGCCTATAAATAGCAACCTTAGACCTCATTTTTGAGGATCTGGATTTTTTGGAGAGTTGGCGAAGCCCTGCTGCAGTGAAGAGTGGTCGAGCGCTTCAACAGAGGAGAGGTCTTCATCAGATTCTTCATCACCCGTGTCCGTTCCTTAGTATTACCCTTCGCCGGTAATCCTAAGAAGAGCAAATATCTCGCTTTAGCCGAGATAAGTGCTTCAAGCTTCTAGATCTCCTCGCGGATCGACGAAGCTCTGCCCGATTTTTCTGGATCAGATCTGATTGCTAGGTAGTCCACGGATATCGACGTCCCCGTCACAGGCCAAAGACCCACGCAAGCAAGAGACGATAAAAGGCTCGCTGCCGAGGCTGTCGTGACGCAACCGGCATTCAAGATCCGGGTGAATGAAGAGATCGAATACGAGTTCGATCAACAAAAGTTTGAAGAGTACCTCTCTTCCTCCTCCTCCAGATCCGCCTCTCCGAACAGGCGCAGGAAGGCATCCTCTTCCAGAAATGTTCGCGGGACCTTCGGCTCGAAGATCCAAGATCCCATTGCCGCCGCTGCGCCCGCACCACGCGACGTCCCTGCGTCGTCCAACGTGGTCGAGACCGCAGATCCGGACTTCTCCTCCGCCGAGAAGATGGCTACTGAAGACGCTCCAGCATTGTCAAAGAGAGCACGCCAAAGACGGCGTCAACGCCTTGCTCGTCAGCTGGCCAAGGCTTTGGAGCCGATGGACGGGATCCGCTATAATGTGGATCTAAAATCCAGGCAGCGCCGGGAACAACAACGGCGAACAACCAACTCCTCCTCCAAGACAAAAACGAACGAATGGGTTCGTGTCAAGAGGACCCGCTCCACCCTCGAGGAGCGAATCAAGAAGCGTCGAGCATTGCTCGCACATGGCCGAGCCCTTTTGCAGAAAGCGAAAGAAATGCAGAGGGGAGAAGCAGTGGAGAAGCCGCCTAAGCGCAAGCAAGTTTGGGTGCCAAAGACAAAACCAGCACTTAAGGCAAAAGTGGGCGGAGTTATCGTCCAGCCTATTTCAAATCCAGATCCCGTTTCCCCTGTACCCGCACCTCCGACGGAGTCAGGAAAGAACGTGGATCTCACTAAATCCAGGGGTCCTTTGAAGGGTCGCCTCGATCCTGAAGATCGAGGTAAAGCACCCGTCAAGGAGCGATTGGGACCGTTGAAAAGTCCCCAAACAACAGTCAAGACTGGGGGTCGTACTAACAAAGGGAAAGCCCCTATTACCGACCGCATTGGATTGCGAGTCGAAGTTCAAGAGCCCGTTGGACTTTCACGCTCTCAAAGGCGTAAGAGTGAACGAGTGACTCTTGGAGACGCAAATAAAGCGTCGCGTCCCCAGAGGGAAACATATTTGTCTGATGACGATGTTACACCTGGGAAGGCGTGCCAACACTTTATGGGTTGCTCCAGTTATCGAACTGATGAGCTGTACTATAGGGCTGGGGGTGCGAATAAATCCCGGAAAAGAAATATGCGAGACACGGAGCCTCATTGTCCGTGTGCCAACATAATCAAAGCAGTATTATCGGAATGCTGCTGTTCTAAAACCCCAAAAAGAGTCTCGGTGTTTGAGAGAATCTCTACCAGGGCGTCCGAGGCCAAACCAAGGCATTTCCAAAGGAGGAAACCCATTCGCCAAGATGATGAATTTCCAGAAGTGTCCGTCAATATGACCGGCAGAAGGAAATCGACGCAACACTTAAACCCAGATCAGTTTGCCGATGTATCCCGGCGTATGACTCGGTTGCGGTCAGGAATCAATAAGCAAAAGAATTACCAAAAGATGCAAAAGGGACTTCCTTCGGAAGAGGAGGCGTCAGATGCTGGTTCAGACTCCTACTCGTCTATAGCATCCGATGACACGGCGTCTAGTGCGGGGCAACCTTACGAGTCACTTATGATCAGCGCCGAACAAGTAAGCAAGATGCTTGAAGATGCCTTGACTAAGCAGAAGGAAGCTTTCAAGTTCGAGATGGAAATGGCCATGCAGCAGGTGAGAGAGATGCATGACCAGCAAATCGCGGCACTGACAACTCATCAAGGAGAAACCAGTCGTCGTAATAATCCGAATCAAGAGGAGAATGAACGGGAAGAGGATAATGCCAATATGAACATCCCTCCCGTTAACAACGACAATGGAAGCGGTCCCGTGGATGATAATGCAAAAGAGGACCACGTTACCTCTCCCCGAAGCCACTCGAAGACGGATACGAGTGAAGATAAGAAGATGAAGGACTTGGAGAGCAAAATTAACGCGTTAATGAATGCTCAAGAAGTGAAAAGGTCTGGCATTCTGTGTCCTTACCCGAAAGAGTGGGACTCGATCCCGTATCCAGCGAAGTTCAACCTGATCAACTTCACGCCGTTCGACGGGAAGGGCTCGCCCACTCAGCATCTAATCTACTTCAAGTCCCACTTGGGCACGATCTCCGGCAATGAAGCCTTGATGGTTCGGTCATTCGTCGGCACCCTTCGCGGGCCTGCCTTCGATTGGTATCGACGTCTTAAATTTAGAAGCATCAATAGCTGGGAGGACCTGGAGAGCATGTTCCTCACTCATTTCTTCGATGATGATGCTGAAGTGTTGATCAGGACACTCTTCGATGAGAAACAAAAAGACGGAGAGTCGGTGGATACCTTCATCAAACGCTTCCGCAATCAGGCAATGAACTGCAAGGATCCCATCACGGAGGAATTCATCTTGCAGACTTGTCATAACAATTTATCCATTAACATCTTGGATGTTATGGGAGTAGAGCCGCTCAAGACATGGAAAGAGTTGAAGGTGCGCGGAGAACAGGCCGAACGCTTCCTCAGAAGGAGGAAGGTCGAAAGAAACCAACCGATGACTAACCCTCTGAATCCGGGTCTCGTTTCCCATAATGAAGGGATGGCGCCTACAACAGTTATTGACGTTAATCAAACGTCACAACAGCAGTCCCGAAGACTCCAAAAAGAGTACTCATTCAAGGACGAAGACGTTCCAGCCATCTTCGAGACCCTTCTTGAAAACAACAAGATCAAGCTGCCGCCCATCACAAATCAGGAGGAAGCTGATAATACTGCAGATCCGAAGTACTGCGCGTACCACAGGAGGATCCTTCATCCCACCAAGGCTTGCTTTACTTTAAAGAATAGCATCCAAACATTGGTTGAAGCCGGCGTCATAACGCTAGGATAAGCCAATTAAGAACGGCGAGACTCCGACAAGTATAAGAGTATAAACTGCTTCTTAATACTCCGATAAGTATAAGAGTATAAACTGCTTCTCAAGACTCCGACAAGTATAAGAGTATAAACTGCTTCTTAAGACTTCGACAAGTATAAGGGTATAAACTGCTTCTTAATACTCCGATAAGTATAAGAGTATAAACTGCTTCTCAAGACTCCGACAAGTATAAGAGTATAAACTGCTTCTTAATACTCCGATAAGTATAAGAGTATAAACTGCTTCTCAAGACTCCGACAAGTATAAGAGTATAAACTGCTTCTTAATACTCCGATAAGTATAAGAGTATAAACTGCTTCTCAAGACTCCGACAAGTATAAGAGTATAAACTGCTTCTTAATACTCCGATAAGTATAAGAGTATAAACTGCTTCTCAACACTCCGAAGAGTATACGAGTATAAACTGCTTCTCAATCCTCCAACAGGTGCATGAGGTTAAACTGCTCCCTACATACTCCAATAGGTATATGAGTCTAAACTGTTTCCTACTTTTGATGGGAAGTTCCTGGAGAATATTACGCTAATATTCTTAAGGATAACCCGGTCAAGTAACTAAGAATAATATCCGAACCAGTTCCGCAGAGGAAGCTGGGGGTAGATGATTTATGTAACGGGAAGTTCCTAGAGAATCATATATTCTCAAGGATAACCTGAACATGCGATTGAGGATAACGTACTCCTCGTTACACCCAGTTTTGCAAGAAAGCTGGGGGTGGATAATTCGTGTAACGGGAAGTTTTCGAAAGAATGTTAATACTCTTAGGGATCACCCGATTAATATGAACAAAGTGATGAACACTAAGTCCCCTACCGATCAGACTAATTGACGGTGGGACCACCAAATTCTATCAAATTCAAACTTCTGCTATGTTCGTGCACTCAAAACTTTCATAGTTATAGTCCGGATATAATCTGGTCAAACCTTCATACAGTTAGGACCACAACCAAAATCTCATCTCGATTCCCCCAATGAACGAGAGGTTCACAAATCGAGCGATCAAACCTTCCTACAGTTAGGATTGTCTCAAACCTCCCAATTGGTCAAACCTTCTTACAGTTAAGACCACAGTCAAAATCTCCTCTCGATTCCTCCAATGAACGAGAGGTCCACTTTCAAATCAAGTGATCAAGCCTTCCTACAGTTAGGGTCACCTCAAACCGCCATTTGGCCAAACCTTCCTACAGTTAGGGTCAAAACCATAATTCACTCTCGATAAATGAGAAATTCGTCTTTAGTTCGGTAATCAAACCTTCTGACAGTTAGGATCATCCGAAGTTTTCGATTCTCGTGATCAAACCTTCTTACAGTTAGGGTCATCTCAAACTCCTGCTTGGTCAAACCTTCCTACAGTTAGGACCAAAACCACGATTCATTCTCGATAAACGAGAAATTCATCTTTAGTTCGGTAATCAAACCTTCCGACAGTTAGGGTTATCTGAATCTTTTCGATTCTCAGAGTGGAGATCCCACTTTTAGTTTCACCTTTCCGGATTCTGGGGGTGGAGATCCCACCTCGAGTCTCCTTTTTAGCTAAAGATAGAATATAAAATTCTTCTTCTTCAGTGTCGGAAGATAGAATATAAAATTCTTCCTCTCCCGCATCGGGTTCGTCTTTTCCCTAAGAAAAGACACCACCTTTTCAACCCTCAAAATCCGTGCCTCACAGGTACGGGGAATTTTATCCCGAATCCTAAGTAGGGATAAGTCAACGCCTAACACGCGTTGCCGGTTTAGTCTTTCACCGATTGAAAAAGACACCAAGGTCTAAACTTGGGGAATTTTATCCTGAAGCCTAAGTAGGGATGAGTCAACACCTAACACGTGTTGCCGGGTAGTCTATTCCCGTAACAAGGGCGAAGTCTATGTATTCAAAATCATAGCATTAAGTCTAAGAGAAGCAATTCTCTTAGCACAACGTTACATGTGAAACGGGTTTTAATAATTCACATGCTAGCCCGATTCAAACGGTAATCGGTAAAGGCACGTCAAACCCGTTGATGGCTGGGGGTTTGCCAAAAATCCCAAAGCCTATGTCTAACACACATGGCCGGTTAGTCTTTGACCGTAAAAAGGACAAAAGACCACATATTCAACATTGTGGCAGGTTGTTATTAATAACACCATAATCCGTGCCTCACACGCACGGGGAATTTTATCCTGAATCCTAAGTAAGGATAAGTCAGCGCCTAACACGCGTTGCCGGGTAGTCTATTCCCGTGAGAAAGACGAAGTCTACGTATTCAATATCGTAGCACTAAAAGGGTTAACTCTTTTAGCTTGACGTCACAGGAGAGCGGGATTAAACAAACCGCATACTAGCCCGACTCAAACGGTAGTCGGTAAAGGCTAATCAAATCCGTTGAAGGCTGGGGATTAGCCAAAAATCCTAAAGTCAACGCCTAACACGCGTCGCCGGGTAGTCTATTCCCGTGAGAAAGACGAAGTCTACGTATTCAATATCGTAGCACTAAGAGCGTTAACTCTCTTAGCACAACGTCACATGCGGAACGGACTTAAACAATCCGCATGCTAGCCCGACTCAAACGGTAGTCGGTAAAGGCTAATCAAATCCGTTGAAGGCTGGGGATTAGCCAAAAATCCTAAAGTCAACAGGGTCAATGCCGGTCAACACGTAACCCTAGGTCAATGCCAGTCAACGCGTTGCAACCAGAGTCAACGTTTGACGATTCGAAACCCTAGGGTCAACGCCGATCGACACGTAACCCTAGGTCAACGCCAGTCAACGCGTTGCAACCAAAGTCAACATCTGACGATTCGAAACCCTAGGGTCAACGCTGGTCAATGCGTAACCCTAGGTCAACGCCAGTCAACGCGTTGCGACCAAAGTCAACGTTTGACGATTCGAAACCTAGGGTCGACGCAGGTCAACGCGTAACCCTAGGACAACGCCAGTCAACGCGTTGCAACCAGAGTCAACATACTGTGATCCGAAACCCTAAGTCAACACAATGTGACGGAGGTAGTTCAAAGTCAACTCAATGACACAAGCCAAACTCCATTCAGCAGCTGTAGACTCTAGACTCCGACGACGGCCAAGCGATAAACGCAGCGCCGAAAGAACTTCAGCTATTCGTCAAAGCATCGAATAGACCGAAAATCGAAGGAGCCAAGAGTTGAAGCTAACGGCCAACAAGAGGGTGTCTCCGCATTTTTCGAGAAGTGATTGAGAGCATGGCAGAAGGCACATGAGCGGATGACTAGTCGTGGAGACTAGTAGGCTAAAATCTGGATAAGGTTGTAGGCATCGAAAATTGCCTATAGGTCTCCACGAACGGTTCAGTGTTAAAGAGCGACGATGAACGTCACTATCCGATCCACAGGAGTTCGATTGACGTCGATGAACGATTGAAGTGAATCGACGAACTACGTGAGCTGATAGGATTTCGGGATAACAAAGGCACGGGCTAATCGAGAGCCCCGCGATGTTGCAAAAAGAACAACGCCCTTCGTGTCTCGTTCATTTTACAGATAATCCAACCACCGGAGCGGATCGAACTCTTCGTCAAGCTTCCAACGCACTTGGAATCACTCAAATCCGAGTTCGGACGAAGAATTTACGGTGAAAACAATCGAATGCACCTCAACGGACGTCTCAGGAATTCCAAAACACCCCCAGGGGTGTCTCAGAAATTCCGAGACACCCCAGGGGTGTCTCGAAAATTTCCGAGACACCCTAGGGGTGTCTCGGATTTTCCGAGACACCCCAGGGGTGTCTAGGCTTTTCCTAGACACCCCAGGGGTGTCTAGGCACCCTAGGTGCCCCCATTGCCTATAAATAGCAACCTAAGGCCTCATTTTTGGAGGATCTGGATTTTTGGAGAGTTGGCGAAGCCCTGCTGCAGTGAAGAGTGGTCGAGCGCTTCAACAGAGGAGAGGTCTTCATCAGATTCTTCATCACCCGTGTCCGTTCCTTAGTATTACCCTTCGCCGGTAATCCTAAGAAGAGCAAATATCTCGCTTTAGCCGAGATAGGCGCTTCAAGCTTCTAGATCTCCTCGCGGATCGACGAAGCTCTGCCCGATTTTTCTGGATCAAATCTGATTGCCAGGTAGTCCACGGATATCGACGTCCCCGTCACAGGCCAAAGACCCACGCAAGCAAGAGACGATAAACGGATCTTGTGTTTATTTTCAAGAAAGTTGTAATTTTTATTTTCGTTATTTGAATTCATTTGTAACGTTTGAAGTTTCTAATGAAATCAATGATGAAGGCAACTTTTGACGAAAACATATATTTCTTATCGTCATTATCCATTGTTCATTATTTATATCACCCACTATCTTGTTTATTTTGTTTACCCTTGTGTATATCATTTATCCTAGCTCATATATCTCATAGTATATCTCATTGTTAGGATATTTCCCTTTGTTCATATTGCTTATTCTTGCTTATAACATATTGTATATCTAGCTTGCAAGAATAATATTTGAATTAGTTTTTAATTAGCATAAAATTGGATTATATTAGCACAAGACCCTAATCACCCAACTAGGGTCTAACACTTGGATCATCATTGGAGGTTTCTGAAATAGATGAATATTTATCTGCTTCTTTAGTTAAATATCAAAATAACAATTTAGATATTTTGCAATGGTGGAGAGTATATGGATAAGTTTTATATCCTATATTTTTCATCATGGTTCGTGACTTACTAACAATGCAGGTTTCGACGGTAGCTTCAAAATCCGCCTTTAGCACAGCAGGACGTTTGATCGACGACCACAAGACATCGTTAGATCCGTATACTGTACAGACGGTGATGCGCTTACAAGATTAGTGGAGGTATGAGAAGAGAACGCAATGTATCGATCGGATGGCTGGAATTGAAGATAAATTTGAAGAATTGGGACTAACAGATTGATATAAAGATTAAATAATATTCATCAAATTATAATTTTTATTTCTTAGTTAAATTTTGTAATGAATTATTTTGGAAACAGTTACAAATGATAGTGATATAGGTGAGTAGGTGCCAACCTAGTTGGGATGTATTCATCTATTGTGATACGACGAATTCCGAAATAAATTTATACTTATTAAGGATTTACTGATTATTACTAAAGAAGTTATTTTTATCATCTGTCTTTTTTATAAATTTTTTTATTTGTAATTTATGTAATTTCAAGTGATTTTTGCTTTTTATTAAAATTTTGTGTAAAAAATTTATGTAAAATTGGAGTTTTAAAGAGATTTAAAAAAAATAAAAAAATAAAAAAAAACCGGGCCGGGCTCCAAAGCCCAGCCCGCTCAGGCCCTAACCCGAGCCCGGACCGGGGCAACCGGGCCCAGGTCCGGGCCCCGGTTTTGTCCGGCTTTCCGGGCCGGGTCGGATGGACACGCCTAACTACAGGTATATTAGGTTCAAAACAGTGATACCAAACGAACCCTATCTGAACTCCGAATTTTAGAAACCATCTGCATTTCTACAGTGTTGAATTTTCCTGTAATTTGTTTTCACATTTACTAGACATTTTGCCTTGATGGTCCACAGATATATACAGGCTCATGTCCGCAACCACAACTGTAATTCGGCACCAACCAATAGAAGTGCCATACACAAGCGTGTGTGGATCAAGAAAGAGTCTAAGAGATATAAAGATAAGAATACAGATGCAATGCCAATATAAAACCCATACATTTTTCCAGCTCACCCCTACAGCTGCATCCAGATCTGACAACTTCCTCTCAATCACACATGAGAGAATTGAACCACAGCCAACCACCAAAACCACCACGTTCGGCTAATCCCAAACCTCGTCCGGTATAAAAGCCGACCCCATATGTACATTCTAAAGTCACGCTTTCTCAGTATCACAATGGCCTTCAGCACGAAGCCCCTCCTCTTGATTGCTGCTTCCATCCTGTTAACCATCAACGTCTCTTATGGAGCTCGCCATCTGTTAGGCACACTTCCGGACCTCCCGACAATTCCAGGGCTTCCGAAGCTTCCTGAGCCTGATATTCCTGCTATTCCTGTTTTACCTAAGGTGGCATTACCTCCAATATTGCCTTCTATCCCTACTATTCCGACGACGCCCAAGATTCCTACTATTCCGAATATCCCTGGTCTCCCTTTATCCCCGCCTTCAAAGACGAGCCCGTGATTTAATAGTTAGAGTACTACGGTACTGTCCTGTACGTGTTTCTTTGATGAGAGTCTTGCATTGTGATTGTTGTCCGTGATTTCATCGTTTGTGAGGGTGTAATTGTGCTTCATGTTGTGTGTCGTATGTTAATTAGATGCATTAATGTTTTTAATCTTCCTATGTATCTATAGCTTCTTTGACTGTGAATGTGTTTATCTTTGTTGTTTATTATAATACATAACCAGATTTAAAAAAATCTTCTCAGGAAAAAGAAGACTTTAGTTGTGTTTGAATTAATTCTAGATTAGTTAAGATGATTGTCAATGTTTTTTGGCATGCATGTTTGGTAGCAGGAAGGAAGATGGAAAGTAGAAAGTGAAAAGAAAGTACATTAATTCTTGTAGAATTACTACTTTTTTTTTAGTAAATGAAAAAAAAAATTATTCATCACCAAATGTAGAAATGAATGTACAACAAGAATCTCATCACATATATGAGATAACAAATCTTGTATCTAGAGCTCAAAGAACAGAGCTCAAACAAACACTCCATAATGAAAAAAAAGAAATCTCAGCATATAACCAAGTAGCTGAGGTTAAGAGTTACACACAATCACTGCTTATATTTCTCTTTTGAAAACTCCTCAATGAAAACACTCCATATCATAGTGAAATGATCCCTTCTCCGTACGTCTTCAGTTTTAAAAGAGCCGTTGAAAACATCTGAATAAATGTTGAATTTGATATCTTTAAAGCGTTGACATGCTGGCCTTGCTTCTTGTTTGAAAATCCTGAAATTCCTCTCTCTCCATATGCTATATACTGTTGTAGTAAGAGTCATCTTTTTAATCATTTGCTTGAATCCATTCCCCCTCAATCTACAACAATACCAATTCATAAGCTGATTCCAATCACAGGACTGCCACATGAACTGAAGCCAATCCATGACTTTAACCATACTTCTCTTGAATAGCAACAATCAAAGAAGAGATAATTTTTGTTTTCAGAACCAGTACACATACAACAATTGTTAGTGTTCACTATCCCCCTTTTAATCAGTCTGTCAATAGTGAGCAACCTATCTTGGATTGCTAACCAACAAATAAAGGAGTGACTGGGGATGTTTGTAGTCTCCCAAACTGTTCTATGCCATGACACTACTGAAGAATTAGGGGAGAGAGCATTGTACAATGCTGAAAGCTGGATCCTTGAATTATCTGAGCAAGATTGAATGAGCAGCAACAAGTTGTTTACACCTCCACAAATGTTTATAGACTTATCTCTGACTTTCAATATCTTCTTCCATATCCAAGAGTCCCAGTTTTTAGCTTGAACATGCCATATATCATCATTCTTTAAATATGCACTGTGTATCCATTTAAGAGTCCCAGTTTTTAGCTTGAACATGCCATATATCATCATTCTTTAAATATGCACTGTGTATCCATTTAATCCACAGACTTTCTTTATTAACATGGCCATATATCATCATTCTTTAAATATGCACTGTGTATCCATTTAATCCACAGACTTTCTTTATTAACATGAATATGTCACATTAATCTCAGCATAGATGTCATATTCCAAATTGTTGCAGAATAGATGCCAAGACCCACATGTCTTTTGCTCAAGCAAACCTTATCCAAAGAAACAAGAGGAATTTTGTGCTTCTGATCTGTTTTGCCCCATAGAAAATTCATGCACATTTGATCAATTTTCTGCAAGACTCTAACAGGTAAGACATAATTTGAAGTCCAATATATTTGAATGCCAATTATAGCACTCTTGATAATCTGTAATCTGCCAGCAAAAGACAGAATTCTATTTTTCAGACATGCTTGTAACTGATCTGAGATTTTATTTAAAAGGGGAGAACAATCAGCATATGATAAATGTTTAGATATCAAAGGAACCCCCAGGTAATTGATGGGCAAGGCACCCTCTGTAAAATTTAGGAAATTGCTAATCAGACCTTTGGCATAATCATCGACACCACTGTAAAAAATTTTGCATTTTCTGGATTAGCTACCAGACCTGATACTTTACTAAACTCCTTGAAGCAATTGAAAAGAAGCTTAAAAGAATGTATGTCACCCTTTGAAAAGAGGAGGAGATCATCAGCAAATATTAGATGAGTGATTTTTAGATCACTACATCTAGGATGGAATTTAAATGACATGTCCTCTTTGAGCATATCCAATTTCCTGGACAGTAACTCCATACCCAATGTAAATAAATAAGGAGAGATAGGTTCACCTTGTCTCAAACCTCTTTCTCCTTTGAAGTATCCATGAAGAGTGTCATTTAAAGAAATAGAGTACTTAGGAGATGAAATGCACACCATGATCCAATTTGTAAAAATATCAGGGAACCCAAGACCTGTAAGCATATCTTTAAGAAAATCCCAATTTATAGTATCAAAAGCCTTTTTGATATCTATACTCATCATAATCCTAGGAGAATTATGTTTTCTGCTATAGCTCCTCACAATCTCATGAGCCATCAAGATATTACTTGTTCGCCTTCTATCTGCAATTTTTATTTGGATAATGAAAAGTGAAAATGTGAAATTTTGATGTGGCGTTATCAGAATTTCTTTTCACGGGTATTTTTTTTAAAATATTTTATACAAAAGTTGAATAGTATACACATGAGAAATTGATATGAAATTTTCAACAGCTTGGCTAAAACCTGACATCTGTATTATAATTAGACGCAAATATTTCTCTTTCATTTGGTATAAATGTGATCGATCTGT
>NC_033796.1:13156152-13161152 GCF_001876935.1 Asparagus officinalis
TATATATATATTATTTTATATATTTTTTATATAAATTATCATTAAAAATTTTATGTGAAGTATATATAAATCCAAAATTAAAGGGGATAAAGGACTCTGACGGAAAAAAAAAGTGCTGCTAGCAGGACCCAAAAATGGGACAGATTCATGGGACAGATGACGTGGCGAATACAGCTGGAAAAAATTAATTAGCTGTAAAATAGTGAGTTGGATATATGAAAGGGTACTTTGGTGATTTTATGAGTCATCTCTCCTATCAAATAAACACAGCAAAATAGATTTCCCCAAACCCAAAGCTCCCCTCTTGCTAACCCTCGTTCTCAACCCTTGTGATCGATTGCCGTCGAAGTCAACTACAATCAATAAACCAAAATGATCTCGTTCTCATGCCGTCGGGGCTCGACGCGGCGATGAGGTCGGCTACGTGGGCCCGGGTGAGTGGGGAAGCGCTCGATGCCCTCGGAGGAGGAGGAGTTGAGGGCGCACTAGGCCTGGATGAGGCGGCGGAGGGTGACGTTGGGGGTGATGAGGTCGGGGTCGAGGGGCTGCCTGGTGAGGAGGCATGTGTCGTGCTTCAGGGTGAAGACCCTGTGCTCGAAGTTCTGGCGGTCGTAGGTGATGCCGGTGGAGAGGGTGACGGGGTCCCTAATGATTTGGAGGGAGATTGGGCAGAGGAAGAATGAGGGGACTTATACTGGTCCTTCCATTTTGAGAGAAATTAAAAAGATCCCATCGTTGCTGAAGTTCGTCATCGACGTCATGTTCTCGTCGTCACCGAAAACATCTTGTGCTCCAAGTTAATGTTATCACCGACTTCCTCCCCTCTCAGGACATGCTCGTTTAGACCTATTATGGGTCCTCTTGGGACTCAAACGTCCATATTTCTGGTCTTTTTTATTTTTTGTTGTTGTTATGGTACAAAAATTGTAAAATTTCGTCTATGTGACATGATATGAATATGAATTTGGTGCTGAAACTTGGTTGTTGTTGTTGTTGTTGTCGTCTTGTTAAAATTGATGGAATTTGTGAGACATTACTTGGCTTATATTCTTGTGCTTATATTCTTGCAAAAGAATGTCTTATTTTTGTGAAAATATTCTGTCTGGTGCATTTGTAGCGAAAACATGCCGACCTATATTTCTTGCATATACGCTTCTGTTGAGATTTCTTAATAGTTGGTTAATAGAACTGATCGCTCACTGTTGAGGGAAATTGTAAGTATGGTCGTGCTCTATATTACTTCTTCGTGGACTAAGTACTGGACTTGAAAATCCTGTGGACAGAGCACTTATAGCAGGTATGTTCAGCCTGATGTTTGCAGTTTAGACAGAATTTGGATCATGTAGAGCCACACCATCATCGGTGAACCAAGATCGCTTCACTTTCATCCCAAATCCAACAATTTTAGCATATTGGTTATAGAAGTCACAAGCTTCTTGAAATGACTTGAAAGTCATTCCCACTACAGGTTTAAGATGATCAACTCCCATTGTAGCATCATGAATATCAGCATCTTGAATCTCTATGTTGACATTTGTATCAAGTGATCTTTTCTGGGTAGATTCTCCTTCAATTCCGTCATGCATTGTCCTCTACAAGTCAACAAAAAGATTATTATCAATCACTCTAAAACTAACTTAAATTACCATAAATTAAATATAACTTTAGTATACAAACAATTAGGCTACAGTACTTATCGTAGCCTTGTAGGAACTTATTTTCTATTTCATTCTGAAGTTGAATGGATCTTAACTTCCAGAATATGAGATTAATTTGAGTTGTCTTTATGTTTTTAATAGAAGCAGACGGATCGATGTAATCTCCAGTATGCTGGTTGGTTTTGAGTTTTTTCAGGTGAGTGGTGCTTTTTTCTCCTTCAATGAGATCATATTAACAAACTATTACATTCCTTTATGTTCATTTACAGGGTGTATGCTCGGGTTAAGGCGAGTTCTTTTACCTTATCAGTCAGTCATTTAACACCTTAAAAAACCTGATAACCGTGCTTTCATGTTGAAAGAATATTTTCCTTTCTCATGTTCACACTAACAAAAAGAAAGTGACCTGTTCAAAAAAGATAAAAGTATACTAGGTTGAACCTCAGAATGAAGCTCTGTGAAAATGCTTCTATTTTAGGAATAATGTTCTGCTTAATACCTGCAGGACCTGCATACTACTAAGAGGATAATCGAGAATTATCAAGTTATTTTCTGTTTGATTTTCATCTGATTGAACTTGAATTGTTTTAATTGGTGTTTATATTTGCGCCTCTTCTAAGAGTAAATTTTGGATATATAGATGGTGAGAAGCATGTACTTGTACAATCAGACGAGATTTGCCTGTGCACATGGATTTTCATCCTTAGATATGAAGTTTACTGAATGTTAGACATCCTATTCATGGTAACAGAGTTTCGGCATATGAAGGTTTCGAAATATACCTTGATTGTAGGTGAGAGATCAATGTTGCTCTCGGACTGAAAATCCATTGGAGCAGGACTGTATGAGAACAAAGGCTGGACGTGACTTTGGAGAGGGTGGATATATAGAACAAAGGCTGGACGTGGCTGAACGAAGGGCTTCGGCGGCTGGACGGTGAGAAACGGAAGGAGAGGCTGGATAGAACGAAGGCTGGACGTGGCTGAACGAAGCAGATTAATTGGTGAATATGGAAGGTCATCTATTTTCTCTAAAAACTAATTCCTTTTTTAATCAAAATCTATTACCCAAAATTGCCCTTTAAGTTGCCAACTTGGCACATGCCACCTAACCTGTCCCATATACCAGTCCCATAATTTGGGTCCTGTTGGAATTATTCCGGAAAAAAAAAGATCGTTCCCGCAAGTTGCATAAAGCTGTCGGGAGAATCTCGTAGAATTTAGATTGTGGATTATTATAAGTCAAGCATTGAGGGGAGACCAGATGAAAAATAAATAATCAAAATAACAAAAGAATGTGAAAAAATGTTTACAAACTAATTTCTCTCTTCACTTTCTCCAAAATTTTAAGAACGTGAAAGTGGCTAAAAAGCTGATGTGATACCCTCACTTTCCATTTACTTGTCGTTCACTTTTCAAATGTCAAACATGGAGGGGGAAAAGGGAAAGTAAAGCCATTTTCTAATTTTTAGTCCACTTTTCATTTAGTTTTCAGTTGCCAAACATGCATTAGTGATATTAATGGATATGTGAAATATAAGAATATTTTCATGGATTTGAATGTATCCTAATTCAGATTTTACCATCTGATCCGTCAAGAACTACTCGTTTTAACATTACTAGGTTTTATACACATGCAACGCACGTGATTAAATGCCATTATTAAGTATTTTTGGCTTATTTTCTAACTAAACCTCGGTTCCACTGTAATAGTTTGTGCTCGCTTTTGCCTCTAAACTTTAATATTATGATTTTTTTTTTAATGTTTGTTTAAATGGCTACACCCAATTTAAATTTACATGTTGACATTTCAATTGATAGAAAACAAATATAATTTAAAGCTAATTTGAATTTTTATATTATTTTAACTGACATGAAACCAAGCTTTACTTGAGAAAGTACAGTGTTGCAAACGTGAAAACTATTGAAATAATGTTATACAAGGAAAGTGAATATTTAAAACCAATAAGACAAAATTGTTATGGTCAGTCACCATACTAAAATAGAAATATCGGGAGAATGTCTATGTAAGCCCAAGAGAGCTATGGTCCAAATCAACTCAGAGGCTCAAAAGCCCAGTCAAGGCCAAAGTCCCTCGCCCAGACGAGCAGACAAGCCATATTTCGATCAACAGGTCATCATGACTGACTCGAAGTGCGGGATCAGTCGCCCCCTTGCAATTAAGACGACTCCTCGAGCAGACGACTCGACTATACACCCGACCCGAAGCTCACTCGACTGTCAGGTCGCCAAATCATAAGGATGGCTCGCAGATCAATCCGTCTCGACTAAAGAGATAAGAGCCGACCAAGTTCACTTTAATATCAATCGACACAACAGTACTAATTAGTCTCATCAAGATCTCTATTTTGATAACCCTCGTGCCCCAGCCGCTTATTCGGCTTACAAGTTATTTCCCAGAAGATTGCCATGATGCTTTCCTGTGTACGAATGACTTCTCCTCCAATCGCCAGCCACCACTTGGAGAGAGAAGGACGGCCACGCAGCCGACATATCCTACACACTGCCTCTTCTGACAAACCCAGGGTATTGAGAGGACAATCCTCGCTTGTATTCGAATAACTTCCCTTCCAATCATCAGCCAACATCTGGAAGGAGAAGGATGACTCAGCAATCTATCTGTCCACCCTGCAATCGCCCTCCTGTGCAAGAGAAAAGCAAAAAGCCTCAAAGGCTATGGACTATATAAAGGAGGTAGGAAGGGTAAGTACAAGAGGAGGAGGGAGGGAGAAAAAAAAAGGATGCTCTCTGCTTCTTCTTACACTTGAGCTTTATTCCCCTTTGGGATCTTCTTTTCTTTACATCAAGAGCATTTTAATAACTCTCAAGAGAAAGCCCCCCTGCAAGGACCTCAATGGCCCAGGGGCCTCTCAAAAAACCCTCCCCAAGTTCACTAACTGACTTGACTGTCGGAGGTACCACGGGGGAAACTAGCCCCGTATTCCTGTGATTCTTACATGTACAGGCTATCAGTCCACCCCGCGCGCTCAGGATCGAGTATAAAGTTGGAGGAGGAGTCGGCCCCAACATTCATCCTCTCCTTCTTCCCCATCGTTGCCAGGATCGAAACTGCATCCGACTGCGGGAAACCTCCATCGACTGCTTATTCACGAGTATCAACAAAAATGATTGGCTAAAAGTATGCTAAAATAATACAAAAGAGAGTATGAAGTTTGTTCCTAACCATTGATAGACTTCATAAAAAATTATAAATTAAAGATTAATGCTAGCTCTAGTATACATTTATATGATAAAAGCATCCACATAAGCATCTAAAAGTACTGAAAAAAGCTCATGAAACTCCATTCTAAAGAATCCTAAA
>NC_033796.1:13166152-13170714 GCF_001876935.1 Asparagus officinalis
CATTAATAGGTTTAAATGCTGACTTGAGCAGTAAATTCATCTAGGTGAAACGAAAATGAATTTACAGTAGATAATATCCAACATCTACTTCGTTCTTAAAAAAATATCCAACATCTATTAATATAGATATCATCTATGACAGAATAAATAGCAGCAGAATAAGTCTAGGATGACAATTTTTTGAATATTTTGCTGGCAAAGGATAACTAAACTTAATCGGTTTTCTTGGACTTGAGGTTTCCCTTTGGTATTTTGCTCAATACGCCTTCATCCAGCTTCCTGTAGTGATTCTGAAACTGCCCTAGGAGATTGTAGACCAAGTCATCAACCTGATCTTCGTACCTCTCATAAAGCACCGGTAGAGTATGAGCAGAAATAAACCCTGAATAAGATACAAAATCAGCAAAATATTAAAGACTTCTTGTATTTCAGAACGAAGACGATAATGTTTATATAAAAGCTAATAAAACTATTAATCTTCTTACAGAATGAATCTATATAGTTATTGATAAATCTGAAGGTTGGCTAAGAGATTATCCGCCAGAATGGAGGAGGCATGCAGAGAGGAAGATAAATAATGTGAAGCATATTCACAAATTCGGCGTTTGGGAATAGTTCAGCGAGGTTCAAAGTCCATTGGGAAATAATTTACATTTATTGTTTATAATTTGAATAATTTATCTTTTTACTAACTTCACTATTGTTGTGCACGACAGAAGCCAATTAGGCAAATCAATAGCACACAAAAGAACCAATAAATAGATCCCAATAGCACAAGCAATACTCAATCACAGCAAAAACACACAATATACGTGGTTCGGCAAATTGCCTACGTCCACGGGGTAAGGAGAGGGGAGTTTTACTATTAGAAATCAAGGAGAATACAATTAGGGTTACAAATTTTACCACAAACCAGCAAATAAACCCTCTTAATTTCTCCAAATGGCTCCAACAATAGAAGCCCCAAATCTCATCTTTCTTTAGCTCAAAATCCTCTCCCTTAAACCCTAAAAAACGAGTTAAGGGTATATATATAACTCCCAAACCAAACGGGTCTGAAAACCAAACCCAACCCAAATCCGCTTCGGCGGTCGACCGTGACGGTCGAACAGCAGAAACTTTCGCGGTCGACCGCCACAGTCGACCGCCAAAGATCCAGATGCACAGTGAGGCCCCGTGCACGACTTCGGTCGACCGCCAAAGACCCGCGGTCGACCGTCAACCTGTCAAACTGAGTTCCTGAGCCCAAAACTGCTATTCTTGCCAATCCTATAACTATGTGCTTCTTCCAATGGTAACATATACTGAATATGCAGTATATGTTGTTCATATATCTATTAGATCTATATACATGGCGTATATTAATCTCTAGACCTATTCACTTCTTATATCTCCTACTAACCACGCTACATTCCTACACACTGCAATTACATTATTCTCCGGATATTAGAGTTAATAGCCATAATTAGTATATCAAAGGGGCTACTACATTTTTTATAGTTTATAATTTGAATACTTTGTTCTACTAACTTCACTTTGTGCTTCTTCTAATGGTAACATTTAGCGGATATGCAGTATGTGTTTGTTCATGTCTTTTAGATCCATATACATGGGAGTATATTAATCTCTAGACCTATTCACTTCTTCTCCTTCTAACCACTCTACATTCATACACATGCAATTACTTTATTCTCTGGACAATAGAGTTAATAGCCAAATTAGTATATCGAAAGGGACATACTAAATTGTTGATATGTGCATTAGCAGGATCCAAATTATCATGATGATAGGAATTTGCAAGCACACTTTTTCTTGCTCTATTCTTTTATTCAGAGAAAAAGCGATAAAATTCACCAATTCATGTCTGTAAGAAGGAGCAAACTTCAAGATACTAACGTGATAAAGCCGAAAATCAAGCACATTATTCAACAGGAAAGCTAAGATTACTTACCAATGTAAAGAACAGTCAGAAAATTGCACCAGCTCCCTATGATAGCAGCAGCCCATAAGCCAGCGACAACCTGACAAAAGCCTTGATATTCAGTTTTTGAACCCAGAAAACGCAATATGATAGAGCTACACTAGAACCAGATTTTCTTTAAGGAGGAGGAGGAAATAAGTAAGAAGTTTGGTGCTTCCAGAACAAAGACCTATGGAATGAGCAAACAAATTTCCGAACTTAACCACTTCTAGATCCCTTCAGAGATGAGGAAAAAAAATGGATAAGACTTAACATGTTCCTTTCATATGTGGGCAATTAGGGTCTGCAAATTCTAGCTGATGTTACATCAAAAGTGGTCACAAAAAGAAGAGAGGAGCACAAATTAAGATAATAAATTATTTATATCATCAACATTCAATTTAAAACATTAAATTTGAAACTAAGCTCTGCCTAGACTTATTGAGCAAAAACTCGTACAATCTCTGCAAGGATCAAAGACACAAGTCACACAACTGAAACAAAATATATCATTAGCCATGATTCATAGTCTCGTATACTTATTTGTTTACTAGGTAGGATGCATGTGCATTGCTCGTGGTCAAATATCATGATTATTTCTTTATGGTTTATTTCCTAACAATAACTCGGTTGGAAAATTGTGTATGGTTGCATGTAATCTATTCAAATATTCACCAATAAGTCACTGAAATTGTGAAATTTGTCATCCTCCATAATCCACCCATTTAATTCTTGATAATTAAAAAATGGTAGCAAATTTCATAAAACGCGCTCTACAAAAAATTAATATCAACACCAAATAATGTTAGGAAGAATTGATTGTTAAACAAGATTTATGTACAAAAACATAAAAGGCCTGTAAGAAGCAAATTTATATTAAATAGTTCTGAACCTGATGATTCAGTTATATGGCTTGTAAGTGTTTAATAGGTTATACGTGTCCATCCCACCTTTCCTAAGCTTAGCAACATTTTTAGATGATGTATGTGCCTTCCTCATCAAGATATAATTCTGAAATATTAATGTTTCTCATCCATTTGGATTGTTCTCATCTCATTGTTGTCCAAAAGTCACATGTTTCTAGTCGCCTTATTATTATGCATATGACTATCAAAGGTGTGGTGGAGTATGTGAAATTTTGTATTTTCTCGGATCGCAATTAATGTAGCTACAGTAGCTAATACAATGAACTATGAGTTCAAAGGGTAATATTTGCACAGCATGGTGTTATTATAGCTTATAGCAGAGTATGATGTAGAGATTTGAACTTTTTGTTTATTTTAGTTTTAGCTTGTTTAGAAGATTATAGGTGAGTAAAATATTTGAACAAACTTTGAATTTTTTCTACAACAATTCTCGAGATTATTGAAACTTGAATAACATCAAATTTCATGAAGTTCCTTCACTTTAATTTTTTTAAATTTATGTGCTTGGTATGTGACACATACTTGACAGTGTTACGTTGGGAGTTAAAATGAATATTTTTAAAGTTTTGTGGAATGAAAGAAGTTAATGGTTCATGTGATAAACTCCTGAAATTCAGTAGGTTTGTGGAATATTAATAGTTAAGGGGGTTATCTACAATATTTCTATAGTTAAGGGGATTTTCTAAATAAACAAAATTATAGTTATTTTTCGCTTTTAGACAAGCAAGTGAGAATGGGATAATTGAAGCTAACTATTTTAGGATAGGGTAATCAATTAGGATAAGGTAATAATATTTAAAAATATTAATCAGGACAACAATATTTAAAGATATTAATTAGAATGACTCGATTAAGCATATTAATTAGGATAATATTAGAATGTTAATTATGAATTTAAGATAGGATAGAATAACAATGTAATCACCAAAAGTATCAAGGGTATTTTAGTCTATGAAAAGTTTTTCTCAAACTCGCACTTTTATAAGGAGTATGGTTTTGAAAAACTAATAGCAAATAATGGTTCCCATATCGAAAGGGTCCGTTGATTTTCTTAGCAAGATTATGCTTTTCCTCCATCTGGAATGGGAAAAAAACTCAGCAATATCCTTGGCCCGCTGCCCAAGTTGACTGCAATGGGGTGCAGCCAATTATTCCTGCAGTGCCACCACGCTAAGGAAATCGTACAGAAGTCAACTTCCAGCGTTTGTTACAAATGACCTTTAATATTGTTACACTGCATATCAGATGGTCTACTCAGATCACCATCATAACTTTGTGAAGTGGGCTTCATGGTGATTGGTCATCTAGTTTCAGATAGATTTGCTATTGTAAACTCCTAGATGAACTTGTGAGAGGAACAACAAAATTATAATCATACTTCGCTGTTCTAGTGATTGCTGACACTATTACAGTTCTTACAAAGAAAAGGAAAAGAAAAATCAAAAAACATAAAGATGCTTAAATTACCTGCCAACTTTTGGCCAGAAGACTCAGAACCAAATTATAATCCCAAATTTATCATTGGGGAATAAAAATAGAATATTTCTGTATTTATGTAAGGATGATTAATTTGTTTTTAACTCAGACTACTTGATATGACATGACCATTTGTTAAATGTCAATAAATCTTGCAGTTTGATCACGTGCAGTACAATGTATCCCTTTATCTGTGCATT
>NC_033796.1:13170726-13212799 GCF_001876935.1 Asparagus officinalis
TTGTTGACGGCGGCTTGGGCGAGATCTGCTTCGTTGACGACGGCTTTGTTGGCGGCTTCCCTATTTCGTGGCGGCTTTATTTTTTTACTTTTTTTTGGAAGAAATAAATATGTCTAGGCTCTACATCAAGAATGAGAAGATACTGGACAGTAGTGTAAGCTTGTTGTCACCAACAATAAAATTCAGAAAATCCAGAAAACTTAACCTCCAAGATCCACGTTAGAACCGGTGCTTGTGACCATGGACAGAAGCATTTTTTCATAACACTGAAAGCAGGTGTTATATACAGTAACTTTCATCCTAACACTAACAAGGGGTGTTACAATTCGCATAAGTATAAATAGATGCATATAGCTCTCTTCGTATGGGTCTATTTTTGAGGTATATAAGAACATTTTTTTTAGTTAAAAATTTTATTTCTTGTCGGTGTTGGACACGGATAGACACATATATCATGTCGAGGACAACAATTATTGGTCAGGCTAAAGTGTTCCGAGAACCATAGATTAAACCCTACATCTCCTCAATCCCTCAGAATTAGGCTTACCACTGCACTAAGCTTCATTTAGACTAGATAAACCATTTCAAATACATAGAAGGAACATGACAATTGCTATTTAATCAAACACAATAACCATCAACCACCTCAGACTAAGTCAATAACAATAAATAGCAAATAACAATTACTCAGAACATACCATAACAAACTGCTTCAAGTTCCTCCCACAAGCCACATCCTGAATGAACCCCAAAAACTGATTGATTTGGGCACCAATCGACATGGCAATATTCACGAACAGGTCATCAGGCAAAACAAATCTAGGCACCTCCGATGTTGACCTGCCCAAAATAAAGATTCATTATGCACACGTCCTTCAGCTATTTATCCAATTGAAATTTGAAAATCCAATTACCTATTCACTAGGCCTGAAGCATTAGACCAAACAAACTGAATGAGCATGCCAATGACCAAACCAAAGCAAACAATAGTTAAGAAATGGTAATTGAGCCACTCAAAGAGCACCCAGACCGCCGTTGCCCCAACCAAAACACTAGAAGATATCTTCTTGCTCCTCCATAACAAGACATCAGCAGCTAAAAAAACCAACAAATTACTCGTAAAATTCCCAAAATTAAACATCTAAAACCAAGAAATGACTAAGATTTCTCACATTTTCCACCGCCCAAGATGTGGTGAACAGACTTCTGCCGCCCAAAAAGCTTGTTCATTTGAGTCGATACTGAAGTCCCCTCATCAAAGAACCTCTTTTGCTTCGATCCACCATCAGCAAAGCTCTCCATTATATTGTTCAGCAACTTCTCAGCCACATGCTCCCCTTGCTCATGCATTTTTTATCCTAATTAAATAATAACAACTTAGACAGTATAAGAATTACTTAGGGCTTTTACAATCCACAGCAAGTCACAAAAAATTTCGGTGAAAATTAACAGGTTTCACCCTTAGTCGGACAAAAATTCAGGAAAATTTCAAAAAAAAAAGGGGGAACTTTCGAAAAGCAGAGAGATAAAGATTGAAATTTTTGAGGAGAAGACTTACAGTCGATAATTCCAATGGTTGGAGAGATGAGGCGATTTTAAATTTTGAAGGAAATGATAATTTATCAGGATTTAGGTAGGATTCAGAGAGAGGGTTTGAAGTTCATGGAAAAATTTCGCACGCGCTCAGCGTGAAGACCGGCTCGGGACTCTATGGCTGCTTTGATTTGGTTGGCTGCGTCTCAGCACTTGTTTCTAGAAAGAGAGAATGGAATCTTTTTCTCTTCAAATCATCTTTTGGAGCCCGGAGATTAGAATAAATTGCAGACTAACCCCCAAAAAGTTTGCAGAAAACCGAGCCTTTTCCTAAATGGCGTAAAATTGTAAATGCCTAATAAAGGAGTTTGGAAAAATCAACCAACTCGTTCTGTTTGGTTGGATGACCAGATGAATTTATGTTAAGGGGATGTTTGGTTACTTCCCTTCACTTTTTAAAACTTACTTTCCTTCACTTTTTAGTGCTTCCCTCACTTTCTTTGAAGAGTCTTTCTTTAGCTTGGTTCAAAATATGAGGAATAATTATTTTCCATCGCTTTCTTTAGCTTTGTTCAAATTGAAAAAAATAAGAAAATAGTTGATGTATGAATTGATTCTCTTAGGGGCTGTTTGTTTTGCTTCTTTTGCCCCTGATTCCCTGTCAAAACTGACAGCTTGCTTTCTTACAAAAACGTCCTTAAAAAGGACATTTTAACAAGAAAGCTGCCAAAACTGACAGCAAACTGTCAGTTTTGACGGGGAATCAGGGGCAAAAGAAACCAACCAAACAACCCCTTATTTTCTAATGTTTAGTTCAAATAAAAAAAAAGGAAAAATACTTCCAGCCCCCAAAACCCAAGAAAACATGCTCCCCCCCCCCCCCCCAAGACTTTGTCAACGGGTGTTTTGCCCCTAAAAATAAAAATTTTGTTCTCTGAGCACCCAAAACACAAAACCCAAGAGATTAAAATATGTGAAGACCATAATACCATTCTCTCTCTCTCTCTCTCTCTCTCTCTCTCTCTCTCTCTCTCTCTTTATCATGATGTACTGAGATGGTAGTTAAAATGATTGATGAAGATTATTTTATTATTTTTGTTGTTCATGAGGGGAACTAACTATTTGTATTAGGAGATTGTTAAAGTTAGGGGTTAATTGTTAAGGTTACGAATTAATTGTTAAGATTACGGATCAATTGTTAAGGTTATGGATCATTTCTCTCTCTCTCTCTCTCTCTCTCTCTCTCTCTCTCTCTCTCCCTCTCTCTCTCTTTATTATGATGTTACTGTGATGATGTTGAAATGATTGAAGGGGATTGTATTTTTATTTTTTTATTTTTTTTATTTTTTTTTGTTGATGATGAGGAAACTTTTTTTTTTTGTATTGGGAGATTGTTAAGGTTACGGGTTTAATTGTTAAGGTTACGGGTTTAATTGTTAAGGTTACGGATTTGTTGTTAAGGTTACGAGTCGGTTGTTAAGGTGACGGGTCGGTTGTTAAGGTTACGGGTTGGTTGTGAAGGTTACGGGTCTAATTGTTAAGGTTACGGGTTTAATTATTAAGGTTACGAGTTTGTTGTTAAGGTTACGGATCGGTTGTTAAGGTTACGGGTTAGTTATGAATATTACACGTTGGGATATATATGTATATATATTTTGAGTGGAATGAATACTTTGGGTTACTTGGCCTAGTGGTAAAGTTTGGGAGTTTGGACAAGAGGTTAGGGGTTTAAACCCCTATAGCCACAATATTTTAGAATATTCGTTGTTAAGGATAATGGTTGATTTGTGAAGGTTACGGGTTAGTTATTAAGTTTACGGGTTTATTGTTAAGGTTACGGGTTTAATTGTTAAGGTTATGAGTTTAATTATTAAGGTTACTGATTTGTTATTAAGGTTATGGGTTGGTTGTTAAGGTTACGGGTCGGTTGTTAAGCTTACAGGTTGGTTGTGAAGATTACACATTGGGATATATATATATATATATATATATATATGTATATATATTTTGAGTGAATAAGTACTTTGGGTCACTTGGCCTAGTGGTAAAGTTTGGGAGTTTGGACAAGAAGTTAGGGGTTCAAACCTTTACAGCCACAATATTTTTAGAATATTCGTTGTTAAAGATAATGGTGGATTGTGAAGGTTACAGGTTGGTTGTTAAGTTTACGAATTTGTTATTAAGGATATGCGTTGGTTGTGAATGTTACGCTTTGGTTGTGAAGTTAACCTACACAACAAACCCGTAATATTAACAACAAACCCGTAACCTTAACAACAAACTCGTAACATTCACAACCAACCCGTTACGGGTTTTTAGAATATTCCTTGTTAAGGATACATGTTGGTTGTTAAGGTTACGGGTTTGTTGTTAATATTACGGGTTTGTTGTGTAGGTTAACTTCACAACCAGGACGTAACATTCACAACCAACGCATATCCATAACAACAAACCCGTAACCTTAATAACAAACTTGTAACCTTAACAACCAATCATTATCCTTAACAATGAATATTCTGAAAAATTTGTGGCTGTAGAGGTTTGAACCTCTAACCTCTTGTCCAAACTCCCAAACTTTACCACTAAGCCAATTGACCCAAAGTACTCATTCCACTCAAAATATATATACATATATATCCCAACGTGTAACCTTCACAACCAACCTATAAGCTTAACAACCGACCCGTAACCTTAACAACTGACCCATAACATTAACAACTAACCCGTAAACCTAACAACAAACCAGTAACCTTAACAATTAAACCTGTAATCTTAACAACCGACCCGTAACCTTAACAACCGACCCGTAACCTTAACAAAAAACCCGTAACCTTAACAATTAAACCCATAACCTTAATAATCTCCTAATACAAACAAAAAAAATTAGTTTCCTCATCAACAATGAAAATAATAAAAAAACAAAAATAATAAAATAACAATCCCCTTTAATCATTTCAACACCATCACAGTAACATCATGATAAAGAGAGAGAGAGAGAGAGAGAGAGAGAGAGAGAGAGAGAGAGAGAAGGAGGAAGAGAATGGATCTATAACCTTAACAATTGACCCGTAACCTTAATAATTAACTCGTAACCTTAACAATTAACCCGTAACTTTAACAATCTCCCAAAGTCCCAATACAAACAGTTAGTTCCCCTCATCAACAACGAAAATAATAAAAAAACAAAAATAATAAAATAATCATCATCAATTATTTTAACTATCATCTCAGTATATCATGATAGAGAGAGAGAGAGAAAAGGGCATTATGGTCTTCACATATTTTAATCTCTTGGGTTTTATGTTTTGGGGCTCAGAGAACAAAATCTTTATTTTTAGGGGCAAATCACCCGTTGACAAAGTCTTGGGAGGAAGCACGTTTTCTTGGGTTTTGGGGGCTAGAAGCATTTTTTTCCAAAAAACAAAAATAGAAGAAACGATGGTGTAGTCACCATGGTGTGCTTACCACTCAAATAAGACAAAATACTTGTCAAACATAAGTGGGGTGAGAGTACTCATCATTTAAGGGTCTAAAATTCTGAAATATGACCACTTTTTAAATATAATGTAGTAATTTATAAAAATTTAAAAAGATTTGAGGGACTAATTATGAACGTTCAAGGGAGTAAGTCCAAATCTTTAATTATGTGAGAGTAATTTAAGTTTTTATAACCCCATTTGAGAGACTAAAATCAAAATATGAATATTTGAGAGAGAAAATTGAAATTTTTTAAAGATTCGGGGGTCTACTTTTAAATTTAAGAGGGTAATTTGTAATATATTTTGAGATTTTAGTGACTACTTTCAACTAATTATGGACATTTAGGAGGGTAATTCAAAAATCTCTAAAAATTTGATAGACTAATATTAAGTTTTAGTGACTACTTTCAACTAATTATGAGAAAATATGTTGTAAATAGGTCCAATATTGATATTAATAAGACTATATGGATATTAGTTTTCTTGTAACTAGAATTATTGCGAAGCATACATGATGATAGTGAAGAAAACCCTTGCAGCTTCATCCATTTTCCGAGTAGTGTGTTAAGGTAAAAATGAAATTTTAAGAGGTTTCAATATCAAAAATACCATTATATAAACATTTTTAAAACAAAATATCTTGAGAAAATAAGAAAAAATAATGGAGGGAAGAAAACGACATCTAATAGAGATTGGAATGTTCCCAATGTCACCCGGTTCCCAAAAAATACTAATAAAATCCACCAAATTTCAATTTCAATCAAATTTTAGTCCAAAAAATCCTAGAGAGAGAATGTAGAGAGAGAGAGGGTCAAAAGAGAGGTAGAAGAGAAGAGGAGGGGGGAAACAAGAGTAGCTGATTTCTTCTTCAAACTTCAAAAATCCTAAAAATACCAACATTTGAATTTCTAGGCTCCAGTTTGTCAAACTTTGTTGGGGGTTTTACTTTGGGAGAAAGGAAAGATCGCGGGTTGGAGAGCAGTTGTTTTCCTATTTGCTAGTTTTTGCTTGCTCCTGAAATTTCTAAAGTTTTGCTTGGTTTTTTTATGGATTTTGATGGCGAGTAGAGGAGTTGGAGGTGGAGGCGGAGGAGGTGGTGGTGGAATTGGCGGTGGAACTGGGAACAACATCGCTAGGAAAAAGATGCTTGAGAGGGTAACGAAATCGCCGGGAACGAGGCCGGTGGGAAGGTGAAGGCGGAGCAGTGACGAGATCGCTGGGAAGGAGAGCAAAACCGAAACTCATCTTCCCCCTTTTTTCCCCGAGCGCTTTTGTACGGCAGAAGAAGTGGGAGTTATCCCAAATCGGACTTTGAGGAGCGGAAAAGTTTCAGCCAGAAAATCCTAGCTGGGAGTGCAATTTTCCATCACTTTTTTTTTTGTTTTTGGCAAACCAAACAGCCAATTGTAGGGGAAAACATGAAAATTCTCCAGAGTCAAGTGGGCTTTTTCTGCTGTTTTTGGACCAACCAAACAACCCCTAAATAAAACCTTTGACTCTTCTAGATGTTGTGCCAAAAGTTGTGTCGAGGAACCAAACCAAACGCCAATCCAAGAGAGCCAAACGAACCAAATATCAATGCACAAACAAAACACCAATTTTAACGTGGTTCGGCAAGTTGCCTACGTCCACGGGGCAAGGGGGGATGGGGTTTTCACTAATAGAGAAAGAGTACAAACTGAGATTACAAATCACTCGAAGGAACAAACTAATCTCACCAACAAAACTCTTAATCTCTCCAAATAAAACCCTAAACGAATAGCTCAAAAATACCTCTTTTTGTGCTCCAAATAGCCCCCAACCAATGCTTAATCAAAGCCTAAACCAAGCCTAGGAAACCCTAAAAAAACGTGTCTCTATTTATAGCAAAACACAATCCCAAACTGATTGGGATTCTAAAAACGAGTCTGCCACACCCTGCACCATGGGTGTGGCAGAGGGTGTGGTGCAGGACAGATTCTGCCACACCCTGCACCGTGGGTGTGGCAGAGGGTGTGGTGCAGGACAGATTCTACCACACCCATGGCAGACACCACACCAGGGTGTGGTGGAGTCTGTTTTGGGTTATTCTTCACGTTTTTCACAATTCCTTCGCCGTTTTCACAATTCTCCACCTCGGCGAAGTGTTCCCAACACTGAGCCGACACCAACCAAAACAAATGCCTCACTTGTTGCATCCAGTACGCCACGGCAACGGACTCATGACAACGGACTCCATCCACACAAGTCGAGACCCAAACGGGAGTGCGAACACTCACCCAAACGTCGGTATCTACTCACCAAATCGGCTGCATCAAAACTGACTGCCTACGTATCCTCTTGCCCAAGGAATCAAGCCTTCACGTAGTTCACCCAAACGGCCTCCAAAGGCCCTCAAACAAATAGAAAAGTCTGCAACTCTTCCCCAATATCGCCAACGGATCTGCAACTAATAGCGGCCCCAAACTGATACAAATCAAACACCTCCATCTGAGGTGAACCAATGGCCGTATCCAAATCATGTCCACCAGCTGCAACCGAATCCAAAACCAATCCATCATCTGCATCCGAAATCAAATGATCCCCAACCTGTGTCACCTCAGCTGGAATCCCAAATGACGCAGTATGATCTGGAGTATGTGGAGTAATCTCCACCCAACGTGGAGTAGCATCACTCTCCACCTGCTGCGATATCCAAATGACCTGATCAACACTCTCCACCTGCCGAGAGTCAAAAGTGACATACCTGCTCAGAACAAAATCAGAAGCTCCCAAACGATAATCAACTGAGCCTCCGAACCCCAAACACGCAATCGAATCAAATCTCACATCATCGATGTGACCAAATGCTGGGTATCCAAATATCCGACGCAACCCAAAATCTGAAGCAGCTCTACCAGATCCAATAACTCCTAATGCAGTAGTCGGCAACCTATGACTAAGATGACCCAAATATGTCAAAGCTCCAGAACCAATGCTCGACAACCAACGCCGATCCTCCTCCAGAAAGGAACGACTCATCGAAACTGTCATCTCATCTCGTCGCCCCAAAGTCTCCACACCAATGAAGTGTCTCCTATTGCCGTGAGCTCAGCACAAACGCAAGAAAGGACCCTTATCAAAGCTAGAACAACGAGTTACCTTTCTACCAATACACTTCTTCCAATTTAGGGCTCAAGGATAGTCTCACGGATGAAATATGATATGTATCTAAATTGTCTACTATATTCTTACTAGTGAAGACTCGGGACCGTGACCTGCATGGGCCACCAAAAAAACCTGTCACGCCCCGCTTCCCAAAATACCGGGGAATCGGGACGTGAACAAGCCCGCGACGTATTAGACTGAGGAGAGATAAGTGCTAGACCCCGTCTTCTCAATCTAATACGCTAAGCGTCTAGAAATAAGTACAATGCGAAGTCACAGGTCCCCGATCACACATAGCAAGAATATAAAGACAACCCAGAATAAAAATAGACATATCATCAATGGTAAATCATCCCAGACATAAAATATGGGTCAAATATGCCCTTATACAAAACTGAACAAAAGAATACATACAATGATCAAGCGGAAAAGGAAATGCTACAAAAGTAAACTAAGGACCAACAGATAATAAAAAGACGACTAGACTTCGGCTTCTTCTTCTGCTCCGTCTACATGATACTCATGCTGAGAATCCTCTGGCTCTTGATGATTTCCCAGCTGAACCTGTTCTTCCTCTAAGTCTGACGTACACCAGAGAAAACAGGTGTACGTCAGGTGCATGACGCACGGCAAGACCCGACCCCACAAAGAAAATAGAACGAAAGGAAATCCAATGCGAAAAACGATACGATAACAAAAATAACAAAAGAACGTACAACTGAAATCCACACAAATTAACATGAAAATACTACTAAAACATGATAGACATAAAGCATCCAAAATCGATCAGGTAACGAGATCATGCAGCTAGCGGTCAGTCTAATCATCCAAATCACAAGGGCATACACTAGATGGAATTAATACTTAAAAATCTACAACTCGAGATGTAGTACGTCGAGCGAAATAATCCAAACAAGGAAACCCTCATGTATATACCATATGTCTCGAATTGTAAATAATTAAATATTAATCCCGATCTATGTACGAAAAGGAGTACAACCGGCCTACATCTCACAAGAATCATACTTAGCCAAAAATCGAGGTCAGGTAACTAACTATCTCATCACTCATCTCAAATAATCAACAATCTCAATATCACCTCACCTCAGACCCACCCCAGGCCGAAACAAGACACTGGCGCGAGCCTGGAAAACAAATAATAATCACAATATCACATCACCTCAGACCCACCCCAGGCCGAAACAAGACGCTGGCGCGAGCCTGGAAAATACATCAACAATCACAACCGCTCACACGGACCAAGATTTCTCATCCCAATTCTCGTAATTCCAGGTCAACTACACACGGTGTTCTAGATCCTAACTGTGTCATACGGGTCACTATAGTCATAAACTCCTAATGATTCTCAATCACAACATGGAGCAATCAATCAATGCAACTAATCATGTGTAATAATATCATAATATTTCAGATAATCAAAATAAGAATTATAAATCATAAACAGTAGCTACATAATCAGAAAATAATCTTTTTCTAAATTTAATTTATTTTAAATTATTTCGCTTAACAATTAATCTAAACTAATTCATTTTTCACAATAAATTCTTTTAAATTATTATAATTATCTAAAAATGATTCTTTTGCTGAACTAAATTCTTTTAATTCCTTATAATTATTCTGAAAATGTCATTTATCACATATCCATTATGTAAATCAATATTGTTCACCAAACAACCCACGCAGATAAATACGACATAATTAAACTATGCAAATAATTCATAAAAAATGTAAATAATCAAACTACGAAACGGTAGAGCGGGATCTTGCGCATAATTAACAAATCTAAAATTGTACGAAATAAATAATGAAAACGGGGATTTTGCTGATAATTTCTTACACTTACACACACATCATCATATCTACATATTTCTATCATGCAATAATTATTCACACGTCACTTCTTCATATACTAATTAATATAATAAAGTTGGTTACTAATTCACACTTTATCATCCTGCAGATTGTATATCACCCCCAATTCAAAGTCACATTACTATAATTAATTCCATTTACTCATAATCAACGGCAGTTGACGAATATAAAGTTGAAGAGAAATGAGACTTGCCCAAATATAAACAAGCAGTGGGACTTGCCTTGGGGTTCGTTGGTGGCGGCAGCAGGCTCGACGCGGACAGCGGTGGGGCGAGCTCAGGTCGACGGGGCTGCTGGTCAGGTTGGCCGACTGGGAGAGGAGTTGTGGGCGGCGCTGCTGGGTGACGGCGGATGTGGGGGAGCTGGTCAGGTTGGCCGACTGGGAGAGGAGTTGTGGGCGGCGCTGCTGGGTGACGGCGGATGTGGGGGACCCGTGCTCTGATACCACTTGTTGTGACTGATGCTTTGAGAAACCAAACCAACGAACGCCGAGAGAAAGACCAAACAAAACACAAACACCAAGGTTTTACGTGGTTCGGCAAATTGCCTACGTCCACGGGGCAAGAAGGGGGTGGGTTTTCACTAATAGAGAAGGAGAGTACAAATTGAGATTACAAATCGCTCAAACGAACCAACTAATCTCACCAACAAATCTCTCAATCTCTCAACCAATAACCCTAACAAATAGCTCAGAAAGATCTCTCTTTTTCTGTGCTCCAAAACCCCAAAACTCTCCTCACAAAACCCTCAAATCGTATTGGTATTTATACCAAAACAGAAACCCAAACAGACTGCAAATAGGAACCTGAACTTTCCAAAAAACCCGTCATAAGTCGACTTATCAGTCTGCATAAGTCGACTTGGCAGAGCGAAAAACAGCAACTGGAGAAGAGATCATAAGTCGACTTATCAGACCTGATAAGTCGACTTGGCAGAGCAAAAAACCAACAATCCAGAGCAGAACGTAAGTCGACTCATGCACCAACATAAGTCGACTTACCATAAGTCGACTTATGCCTGTGCATGAGTCGACTTATGACCAAAAATCTGCTTTTTCCAATTCTTCTCCACAATTCTCCACCTCGGCGAAGTTTTCCCAAAACTGAGCCGACACCAACCAAACAAATGCCTCACATGCTGAGACCCAAATGAGAGTGTGAACACTCACCCCAAATGTCGATGTCGCTCACCAAATCGGCTGCATCAAAATGACTGCCTACGTATCCTTTGCCCAAGGAATCAAGCCTTCACGTAGTTCATCCAACGGCCTCCAAAGGCCCTCAAACAAATAGAAAAGTCTGCAACTCTTCCCCAATATCGCCAACGGATCTGCAACTAATAGCGGCCCCAAACTGATACAAATCAAACACCTCCATCTGAGGTGAACCAATGGCCGTATCCAAATCATGTCCACCAGCTACCACCGAATCCAAAACCAATCCATCATCTGCATCCGAAATCAAATGATCCCCAACCTGTGTCACCTCAGCTGGAATCCCAAATGACGCAGTATGATCTGGAGTATGTGGAGTAATCTCCACCCAACGTGGAGTAGCATCACTCTCCACCTGCTGCGATATCCAAACGATCTGATCAACACTCTCCACCTGCCGAGAGTCAAAAGTGACATACCTACTTAGAATAAAATCAGAAGCTCCCAAACGATAATCAAATGAGCCTCCGAATCCCAAACGCGCAATCGGATCAAATCTCACATCCTCGATGTGACCAAATGCTGGGTATCCAAATATCCGACGCGACCCAAAATCTGAAGCAGCTCCACCAGATCTAATAACTCCTAAAGCAGCAGTCGGCGACCTATGCATAAGATGACCCAAATATGTCGAAGCCCGCACACCAATGCCAATGCTCGACATCAAACGCCGATCCTCCTCCAGAAAGGAACGACCCATCGAAACTGTCATCTCATCTCGTCGCCCCAAAGTCTCCACACCAATGAAGTGTCTCCTATTGCCGTGAGCTCGGCACCAACGCAAGAAAGGACCCCTACCAAAGCTGAAACAATGAGTTACCTTTCTGCCAATACACTTCTTCCAATTGTTGTTGACTTCTAGGACTTTACACCAACGGGAACTGGTCGCGACCCAATAATGCCTAGAACAATCTTCAACTGCGGAAACTAAGATACGATTACCTCCCAATGATGCCTCCTTGGAAGGCCCCCAAATGCCTGACTGAACACCTCCTAAAAGACCCCTCGCTCGATGGATAGGAATGCCAAACTCCACCACGGTCTTGCTCATCCCAATATGCTCACAGGACTTCAATCTGCAGGTCATAGCACTTCTCAACAACCAATGCACGGCATTACCAATCATATACCCCAGCACCCAACAATGCCACAGTCTAGTCGAATCTGATGAAGTCGTCATCTCCCTATCAATCACCGTGCTCCCAAGCAAATAGTACAAATTGCTCCTTCATTAAACTAATTACATAATAATTATCTATAATTAAAAACGTACATATTGAGCTAATACAACAGTTAATACGAAATAGTCGAAATATATACATATTATACAATTAAATGAGAATAATTAATAATAAAAATATTTCTACTTATATTTAAAATCAAATAATTATGGGATAATTATATACACAGTAAAACGTACTAGTTATACTAATACGATAGATAATATGTAACAATAGAAATAATACAATAAATTATACCAAAAACACGTAATTAATAATACTATGTATTATGTGAAATAATTTATAATAATATTAATAACACAATATATTATTTAAAATATTACATAATAGTATTGATAACATAATAAATTAATTTTAGAAATTTTTATCACACAAAATAAATTTATAAATATCAAAATTATTTAAATAAATATATAATCAGATTTTTAAATCATAGAAAATTATACAAAATCGAGAAAATACAAATACTCTTTTTAAGAATAATAATTAAATATTTGAAAATACCGTAAAATTCTTACGAACTCCAAGATGTGCCCCTCTAGACTGCGACCTCCCACTACGGTTTGGACCTTTTGCTCTTGTGACCAACGCCCCCGCTACCGGCTCAATCGAAGTCTCATTATCCTTCTTTCGAAGCTGATAATTCACAAGTGCAGTGGTGACGATGGATAGAAGTGCCAAACTCCACCACGGTCTCGCTCATCCTAATGTGCTCACAGGACTTCAATCTGCAGGTCATAGCACTCCTCAACAACCAATGCACGGTATTACCAATCATATACCCCAGCACCAAACAATGCCACAGTCTAGCCGAATCTGATGAAGTCGTCATTTCCCTATCAATCACCGTGCTTCCGTGCAAATAATACAAATTTCTTCTTCTGACGCCCTTCATCACAATCATGGACCCAAATGTAACCTTCAAGCGTGCATCCGCCAAGGTCACCCTATAGCCAGCTGCCTCCAAAGCTCCAAGTGAAATGATGTTCTTCTTCAACTGAGGAACGAACCTCACTCCAACCAACTCCCGAATCACCTCGTCACTCATCCTGATCCGAACGGTACCGATACCACCAATAGAGCATTTGTGATCATTCCCCATGAGCACGAAATCCCCTCTTTCCAACTCCTGAAAGTTAGAGAACCAATCCCTCCTAGGGCAAATGTGGTATGTAGCCCCCGAATCCAACATCTACTCTGTAGAGTAGACAACACAAACTAACGACAGTGCAGATAATGAGTAGCTCGAAGAATCCGAATCTGAATCGTTGCCACTAGCCTTGACAACATTCGCCTCTGAAGCTTGAATAGCTTTTCCCTTATTCTTCCCGGCTCGATCAACTAACTTTGGGCAATCGGCTTTCCAATGTCCATCTTCTTTGCAAAAGGCACATTGATTCTTACGAACTCCAAGATGTGCCCCTCTAGACTGCGACCTCCCACTACGGTTTGGACCCTTTGCTCTTGCGACCAACGCCCCCGCTACCGGCTCAAACGAAGTCTCCTTATCCTTCTTTCGAAGCTGATAATTCACAAGTGCAGCGGTGACCTCACTATACGAAAGAGATGCCTTCCCATTAATAAGAGTAAGAACGAAGGTCTCATATTCCTCGTCGGGCAAGGAACTCAACAACAACAACGCCTTGTCCTCATCTTCAATCACCACATCTACATTCGTCAAATCCGCAAGAAGCTTCGTGTAGTGGTTCATGTGATCACCAATGGAGGTTCCTTTCTTCAACTGGAAGCGGTAAAGCCTCCTCTTCAAATGCAAGCGATTCTCCACACTCTTGGTCAAATACTTGCTCTCAAGGATCTCCCAAATCTTCTTTGCAGAAGTCTCATTGATCACATCATACTTTAGATCTTGAGTGAGACAAGACCTAATCACACCACACGCCGTTCGATTCATCTTTTTCCAAACCTTCTCATCAATATTGTCCGGTTTCCCGTCCAACTCCAACGTATCTTCTAAATTTTGCGCGTTGAGCGCATCCATGACTTCGCATCGCCAAAGTCCAAAATTGTTTGTGCCATTAAACTTTTCCACGTCAATCTTCATCGAGTGGATATTCAAGCTTTGGACGGTCTTCACGCCGGAAGTACTACCCACAACTCCTTTCTCGGCCATAATCCTCAAAGCACCACCAAACCAATGCGAAAACAAACGAGAAATAGATCCAAACTGAAAAAGACGAGATTTTTACCAAAAAGATCCCACATTTATCACCAAACGAAGTCCTAGATGAACTTCCAAAGCGATCTACTCCTCCAAATAGCCCAAGCGTAGCCCGAGCTCTGATACCAATTGTTGTGCCAAAAGTTGTGTCGAGGAACCAAACCAAACGCCAATCCAAGAGAGCCAAACGAACCAAATATCAATGCACAAACAAAACACCAATTTTAACGTGGTTCGGCAAGTTGCCTACGTCCACAGGGCAAGGGGGATGAGGTTTTCACTAATAGAGAAAGAGTACAAACTGAGATTACAAATCACTCGAAGGAACAAACTAATCTCACCAACAAAACTCTTAATCTCTCCAAATAAAACCCTAAACGAATAGCTCAAAAATACCTCTTTTTGTGCTCCAAATAGCCCCCAATCAATGCTTAATCAAAGCCTAAACCAAGCCTAGGAAACCCTAAAAAAACGTGTCTCTATTTATAGCAAAACACAATCCCAAACTGATTGGGATTCTAAAAACGAGTCTGACACACCCTGCACCATGGGTGTGGCAGAGGGTGTGGTGCAGGATAGATTCTGCCACACCCCGCACAGACACCACACCAGTGTGGTGCAGGACAGATTCTACCACACCCATGGCAGACACCACACCAGGGTGTGGTGGAGTCTGTTTTGGGTTATTCTTCACGTTTTTCACAATTCCTTCGCCGTTTTCACACTAGATAATTGAATTTGAAATGTGTACTCTTTATTTTCATTTTGTTGTTCATGATAAGGTACAAATTTTAGATCCATATGATAGTTTAAGATAAAGAGTATTTTGGGACATGAATGTTTAACCTATAAAATACAGTGTAAAATTATAATCATTAATTTTTATTACAACTATGAAATTATAGTATAGAAAAATGACTTCTAAGATTAAAAAAAGTAAGGTTTAAGAAAAATAATTAAGACACTGAGCACTTTAGTTTTTTATAATTCACGTCTCTAGAGGCAAAATGCATGTCCATTTATTAATTTATGAACGAAGAATAACGTATATGCATATTCTTTAGTAATTATTTACTTTTCAAAATAGTAGTAGTCATGGTGGTAGAAGAACCATAGACCTTTTTGGTCAATTGCAAATGGTGAATGCAAAATGCAATTATTACTTAAGATTAAAGCATGAAATGTGATGCGAAATAATTTAGTAATTGAGCCGCACGAACCTCGGGACCATCTACTGCTCCCTGTAAACTAGTAATTTGTTTTATTTTTCCAACGAAAAATGTATTAATTTTTCTAAAAAGTACTTCGTTTTTTAAGGGGAAAATGTTTCTAGTCCTCAAAACATGAGAAAATGTGTCTCCAACCCCAAGACTTTTTCAATGGGTATTTTGCCTTCAAAAGTAACATTTTTATTCTCTGAGCACCCAAAACACAAAACCCAATAATTTTATACAGGTAAAGACTATAATACACATTCTCTCTCTCTAACCCTGCAATCCATCTGCTCTCCCTCCTCCCTCCCCCACCTCTTAACCCGCCGCCGCCCTCCTCCTGCCATCCTCGCCTTCTCCGTCACCGTCTCTCCGGCCATCCACAACATCCTCAAGATCCACAACACGAAGAAAACTCTAGCGCGGTTCGAGGAGTATAGAGAGATCGTCCGTTCGAGGGCCGAGCGAAACTCCAGCGATAATGGGGGGCGCACGTGTCTCTGTCGGAGGAGCTGGAGACGGAGATCGCTTTCCTGCATGTATTGAGTAACTGCTAGTATGGTGCTTTCTCTCAGGAGATCTGGATCTGGAATGCCTAATGTGATGGGAAGCACCATTCTGATGTTCGCGGGTTGGAGATATGTTTCCTTCATGATGCTTCGTTGGTGACCTCGAACTTGCTCGAGATGACTTCTTCGTTCGAGCGCTTGAGCTCTTTGTGCGGTTCTTTGGCGATATGGAACCAGTTCGCTCTGGTTTTCTTGCGCGAGGACTTGCATTGCTTTAAATTGGAAAATTTAAAAATGCTAAGCTGACAAAGCTTTAAATTGGGGAAAAAGAAACAATAAATAGACAAAAATATTTGCAGCAAGGAAACTTAAGCTTCTAATTATGGGATAAGCGAAAACAATTATCCATGCTAGTGGTTTTAAAGAGAAAGAATATGACGGACAATACCCTGTTATTGGTTCCCTTCTTCTTTTCTCCATATCTGTTCCTTATTGTTATGGTATAATTAGCTTATTGGCGGTTGGTGATGTAAATATAGCTAAATTTTTAGCTAATTGGCTTATAATAAGTTGCAGTGGTGGAATATCAGCGGGTGATTTTGAAACTTCTGTCGGATTCCGTTAATATGAAGGTTACGTGTTTGTTGTTAAGATTACGGGTTGGTTGTTAAGGTTATACGGGTTACTTGTTAAGGTTACGCGTTGGTTGTTAAGGTTATGCGTTTGTTGTTAAGGTTACGCGTTGGTTGTTAAGGTTACGGGTCGGTTGTTAAGGTTACGAGTCGGTTGTTAAGGTTACGAGTCGGTTGTTAAGATTACGGATCGATTGTTAATGTTACACGTTGGGATTTATATGTATATATATTTTGAGTGACATGAATACTTTGGGCCACTTGGCCTAGTGGTAAAGTTTAGGAGTTTGGACAAGATGTTAGGGGTTCAAACCCTTACGGCCACAATATATTTATTAAGGGTCTTTGAATTCTAAAAATATTTTTAGAATATTCGTTGTTAAGATTACGGGTTTGTTGTCAATGTTACGAGTTTGTTTTAAGGTTACGCGTTTGTTGTTAAGGTAACATTAACAACGAATATTCTAAAAATATTTTTAGTATTCAAAGAGTCCAAGAGTCTTGTTGTCAAGGTTACGGATTTGTTGTTAAGGTTACGAGTTTGTTGTTAAGGTTACGGGTTTGGTTGTTAATGTTACGGGTTGATTGTCAATGTTATCTTAACAATAAACTCGTAACCTTAAAAACAAACTCGTAACCTTGACAACAAACCCGTAACCTTAACAATGAATATTTGTTGTTAAGATCACGGGTTTGTTGTCAAGGTTACGGGTTTGTTGTTAAGGTTACGCGTTTGTTGTTAAGATAACTTTAACAACGAATATTCTAAAAATATTTGTAGTGTTCAAAGAGCCCAAGAGCCTTGTTATCAATGTTACGGGTTTGTTGTTAATGTTACGGTTTATTGTTAAGGATAAGGGTTTGATTGTTAATGTTAGAGGTTGATTGTCAAGGTTAATTTCACAACAAACGCGTGACCTTGACCGCAAACACGTAACCTTAACAATGAATATTGTAAAAATATTTTTAGTTTTTAGAATTTAAAGAGCCCCAATGCCCAAGACCCTTAAATATATATTGTGGCCATATGAGTTTGAACCCCTAACCTCTTGTCCAAACTCCCAAACTTTACCACTAGGCCAAGTGGTCCAAAGTTTTTATGTCACTCAAAATATATATACATTTAAGGGTCTTTGATGGAAGCATTTTCCGTTGAAAAAATCTTAGGGGTGGGAGTCACATTTTCTCATGTTTTGGGAGTTGGAAGCATTTTTTACAAAGATTTATTAGACAACTTGGATTCAGGCTTGACGATTGGCACGTGCGGAATCTTTCGGGAATGTTTTGTCACTCGTGTTCCTAAGATTAATCAGTTGTTTTCTTCAAAAAGTAAAAGATTAGTTAGTCGTTAACGTCTCTAATTACGTATAGATTACTGAGCATGACATGTTTTTTGATTCTAAGTAAACCTTGATTTCATTTCTAGTAATATTTTTGTCCGTCTTAGTGTCACCATTTGCTGCTAATGTTACACGTTTCTTCATTTATGTGGATTAGATCCCTGTCATGCGTTAATTAGTAAAACGGAGAGACAGCCAATTGGGTTTAGCAACTTGAGAGATATCGTAATGGGCTGCACCGCAATAAACAGTCTATTTCAACGGGGTAAAACAAAAAAAAAGGGGGGGAAATGTAACTTCTTCATTTCTTTCATCATCCTCAAACGCCCACTTTCAACATCACGTTAACGCTGACAATTTACTGTGATCATGTCATTTTAACGGAAAAAAAAAAGGTTATATCTTGTTGAAAGCTTGTAAACTAAGGCATGAATTAATTTAAGTTTAATCTCAAGATTTGAAGAAGCAATAACTTGATATAAAATATGTAATTAGGATCTAAAAAACAATGGGTCAATCATTATATATAAAAACCTTACTCTTTTACTTATTATTGATGTCTCAGATATCTAATATTTATAATTTGATCGGTTGTCGCTGAACAGAAATAGAAGGTTTTAGATAGATTTCTAATTTATTCTCTTCTTCTCTCTTGTCTACTATTTTTTTTAAATATTAAATTTTCTTTTACAATGAATAATATTAGGCTTATTCTATCAAAGTAATTATAGTAGTAGTAATAATAATAATAATAAATTTAGGCTTAGTCATTTTTCAAGGAAAAAATTGTTGTGCCTGAAGCTGTGTCGAGGAACCAAACCAAACGCCAATCCAAGAGAGTCAAACGAACCAAATATCAATGCACAAACAAAACACCAATTTTAACGTGGTTCGGCAAGTTGCCTACGTCCACGGGGCAAGGGGGGATGGGGTTTTCACTAATAGAGAAAGAGTACAAACTGAGATTACAAATCACTCGAAGGAACAAACTAATCTCACCAACAAAACTCTTAATCTCTCCAAATAAAACCCCTAAACAAAAATAGCTCAAAAAATACCTCTTTTGTGCTCCAAATAGCCCCCAATCAATGCTTAATCAAAGCCTAAAACCAAGCCCAGGAAACCCTAAAAAACGTGTCTCTATTTATAGCAAAACACAATCCCAAACTGATTGGGATTCTAAAAACGAGTCTGCCACACCCTGCACCATGGGTGTGGCAGAGGGTGTGGTGCAGGACAGATTCTGTCACACCCTGCACCGTGGGTGTGGCAGGGGGGGTGGGGCAGGACAGATTCTATCACACCCATGGCAGACACCACACCAGGGTGTGGTGGAGTCTGTTTTGGGTTATTCTTCACGTTTTTCATAATTCCTTCACCGTTTTCACAAAATTTTATGCTTGGAATAAAGGGTCAAAAAGATTTATCAGGATTTGTGAGAAAGGAATTATATTTTTCTTGACAAATCATAAAGATGAGACAAAAGGGTTAGCGCATCAAGATTAAAAACACTAAACACGAATGTGAAATAGATATCTATTGGTGGCAACAACGATTATAAAAGAATTTTCTTAGATTTATGGGCTTGAATAGACGGAAAAAAATACATGTAATAAGACATAAATGATGTATTCGTTATTTAAGCGTGTTTGGCAGGTGGTTAAAGTGGCTTATAGATCACTTTTGTGACTTATAAGCCACTTGAACATGTTTTGCAAATAGCTGATCATTTTGGCTTATAAACCATCAAAAATAATTTCAGACAAACTCACCTTATTTTTTTTGGCTTATAAGCTACAATATTTGACCATGTAAAAGACCAATAATGACTTGCGTGTCAGAAAAATATCAAGTGCATTCTGGTCCGTTACATTAAATATGTATTAAAAGAACGTGAATCCTTAGATCATTAGATTCCAAGATTTATACGTAGATCCAATCGTTGACATCTTTTGGGAGCATATTTATTGCTATGGATCGTTTTCACTGGATACTTTCTCAAAAAATTACTCATGTCCCAAACGCTAAGCTATTAAAAATGGATTATAATGCACTAGATGTACCACACACTTTGGCTTATAATGCATTTGACTTATATTTCACAAACGGACTATAAGCCAAGTAAATTATAATCTAAAATTGCTAAACGTGCTCAGTAAAAGATTTTATTGTATAAACAAAATTGATTGCTTTCTGGAATCTTATGGATTAAACAATATTTTTTTCCTTAAATAGTAAAACTATGCGTTAAAATCTTTGTGCTCACATGTCGCCGTATATATTTGTTTTCTTTTCATTACAGAGGCCTGGGACTTTAATATTCTAGAGGCTGTTATGGGCTTCATCTGGCCTTGATTGTTATTAGATTAATAATCAACTAGCCTGAGATCTGTTTATGTCACGCAATCAATGTTATTTTTAATAAAATGATATCTCAAGCATTGGGGGTGTTTAGTTCAATTTCTACAAACTAGTATAGTGCACGTGCGTTGCACGTGGTATATAGCTATATCAAAATAACTAAAAGAATAATATATAGATATTGAATGAACGTACTAATAATATAATGTATTTATGTTTTTCTCTAGTGTAATATTCTTCTTAAAAAAATTATCATTTTAATAAATATCTTGAGTATCATACTAATATTTTATTTGTGCATTCAAACTTGTTCGTGGATTCGAAGATTGTCCGTTGTGGATTCCGAGGTTACTACTTCCCTGCTGCGTCAATATGTATGAGTAATAAATTAAATATATGATAAATAATTATAATATAATTATATAATATTATGATATTGTAAGGAATTAAACTAAATTATAATATTGAATTATATTAAATCATTAATTATGACAAGTAATTATATTAATACCTGTAATATTTATATGATGTATTTCATCATTTATAAAAAATGGATTAGATAAGAAATTTTTTATAACAATAATAGATCTTACAAAGCGACAAATAATTCCATAATTGATTCGTATATTTCATGGACGTAATCAATCAATCAAACAAAAAGTAGGATTGTGGGCACAAATAAACTACATAAGAACGCATATATAAAATTAAAAGTACCTATTGAATTCATAACATCAAAACTTTCAAATTCATATAATAATACCCACCGTCGACAGTACAACACCATCACCAGATTTCTCACTTTGCACCAGAGAATTGTTAGATCCAACGCATACCAGATGGTATATATATTTGTTCCAACTTTCTTTACAATAAAGAATCTCGATATCAATCTCCTACTCTTAATGTTGCAACCGTTCCTCCCAATAGATGAAAGCTTAAATTCCAACATCATCGATCCAACCTAATACACGATATAGACCGGTTCAATGCGCATCTTAGGTCACCCATTTTATTACTGAACTTGCCTGCATAGGTTTCTTGACATGTGTTGGCACTATTGAGTTAGTTCTTGAGGTCGTACACGGCCCTGTCTTGGTCATTGAGCTGATAGCTTCAAACATGGTCGATGACATCTTTGAGGTCCCGGACTGCATAATCGAAGACGACGTTCCTCGGTGGCGGCATAGAGGATGGTTGATCGGTTGATGGCATCTCTAATGTGGGCGTGGGTGACCTTTAAGAGATCTTGGTTAGGGGTTTTAACGTTAGTGTTGTTGGCTTTGTCTTTAGGCTGAACATATAAAGGAAAGAAGGATGAGTTGTTACTGATAACAGAAGCCTAAAGGTTGGGGGATTAGTATCTAACTAATGGAGTTATAATGGTGATTTAATGGTAACTCTTAATGGATTAATAGGATTGATTAATGGATGGTTGTTTAATGTTGACGTTAGAGAATTTAAATGGTTATAGGTAATGAATTATAATCACCACTTATGAAACAATTCATTATAGTTGTAATGAAAGCACCTAATAATAAGTTGAAATCTTTGACGGCTAATCCTCAACTCCTCTCATGTTTATAAAATTAAATTAAATTTTTTAAAAATATTTTTTCTTATTAAAAAATTTATATGTTTTTATAGTTGACGTATCATTTTTTTGGATTGGCATGCTAAAAAAATATATAATGAATGACGGTTTTTATAAAATTGCACGTGCATTGCAAGCTCTAGTACATGTTAAAAAAAATATAATGAATGGTTTGATGACATTAATATTGGATTAGTGGAGGGGTTACAAAAAATAGAAGTTAAATATTAGTGGACAATTAATAGGAGAGTTATGACATTATTAAGAATGCATGCATATATATGTATGTGGTTATGGTTATATGTATGTGTTTTATGGATTTTATGTATGTATGTATGTGTTTTAAAGGGTATTTTCGAGAGAAATGTTTTAACATACCAAACCACTTTTAGAATAGTATTAGATTATAACAAATATTTTCCACCCAAAATATGATTTCCTTGTATTTCTTAAAAAATATAAGAAAAGTTTTGAGAAGTCAAAAAGTATTAATTTTCTTGTTTTCTTTACTTTGCTTTTGTTTGGTTCAAAACAAGAAAATGACACAAAACTTTATAGAAAATAGCAAGATTTCCTATAATTTGTAGAAATTGAACCAAACACCCCCTAAATTTATAGAAAAATGTCAACTTTATAGAAAAATGTCAATGTGGTGTTAGATTTCTAAGTGATTTCCGTCCATTTTGAGAGAAAATTGATTTCTGTAAAATTTGATACTTTTTTGTACTTAATTTACAGAAAATATTTCTGTAAATTTTTTTGAACCAAACACAGTTTACGAAAAAATTTTAATTACAGAACTATTATTGTCAGACATTTAAAAAAAAAAATCTATAAAATTGTGCAACCAAACTACACCCCCTTATCCTGCAAATGTAAGGCCAGAAACCACGATAATAAACATGCGTGAGAAAACCAAGTCCGTGTGGAACTTTGTTAGCACTACAAAGAAGAGCATGTGTACGATTGGCTCAATAATTTCCATTCACCATTAAAATATAATCAGATGCCCATGGTTATCGATCTAGTCGCCTTCAACGTCAAGACTAAAATAAATCAATGTCCGATGAGACAAAAACTATAGAAAAACAATTAGTTCTCTGCTGATAACCTTGATGTAGGATGCTGATAACCTTTTCTATATATTATAGTACACTAGCATAACAAACTTCCACAACACAAGAAAAATGGAGGAAGAGTGGAGAAAATGGGAAGATTTAGAGATCGATTGCTTGAGCAATATATTTCGAAGGCTAGCTTTGGAGGAACTAATCCTTGATGTATCGTTCGTGTGCAAGTCTTGGTACAAAGCTTCACTCGATCCTCTCTGTTGGCAAATTCTCAACTTTGAAAAGCTAGATTTTTCTCCCGAGAGCAGATTCGCCAAGAAATTCAAGGGAAAATATGCAATTCTTAACTTTTCATTCGCGGGTTTTATGAATTTAGTTGTCGGTCGCAGCTGTGGATTAGCAACCGAGCTCAGATTTCCTCTAGATGGTGTTTCGATTCAAGATTTAGTATCTGCAGCCAATAAGTTAGTAGTTCTCATATCTTCTTTCTCTTATTTTCATCTTGTCTCAGTTACTAAAATGACAATTTTGGTTATATTTTTGTATTTGGTACTTTTTTTTTGTTGATACTAACTGCACACTCTCGTGTAGGTGTCCAAAACTGAAAGTTCTTGCTTTGCCGAATATGACTCTAGAAAATGAGTTACAAATCCCACAATTAGTTGCAAAGTATAAAGATCTTGAGCATTTGGAGATGGATGTGAAGCCTTCTTGTTTCTCTGAACTTGCAGCTGAAATAAGCAACAATTGCAAGAATTTTCGTGGGTTGAAGATGTCCGGGTCAATACAAAAGAGTGATGCGTCCGCTATTGTTGGTTTTATGCCCAAAATCAAGTATTTAGATCTTAGTAGATCTTATTTGCCGAAAAAGGAGTTTATGGTAATAATGAAGGGATGTAGAGAGATTGAGAGACTAAGTGTAAATTTTTGCGTTGGATTTCAAGTGGATAAGGACGTGCTAGAGTTGGCTTCTAGTATTGGATTGTTCGAGTGTGAGGGCTCTAAGCTTTGTGATTATTTTGTGTACGATTCCTTCCATTGGAATCAACTGTACTTAAACGTTGAAGATTTTTTGTAATTTCAATGTTGTGCTTGTAGAGCTTAATTCAAATTGCACCATTTTTTTTGGTGCGTGGGTGGGTTTTGTAATTCAATTTTTTGGCTATGTGTGCTTTCATTTGCGTGTTTTACGCGATCATACTTATGATAGATGGTTTACTACGAAAATGTGGAAGTCCACATGTACGTGTATGCATTTGTGCGTACGCATTATATTTAAGATAGTTATTTATGCATATAATTATAACATTCTGATACTCATAAATCCCTTAAACAAGCCTCTAATATCTTATGGAAAAACCCTATAAAAACGTGAATCACGATTTTCATTCTCAGAAATCCCTTAAACAAGCGTCCAATATCTTGCAGAAAAACCCTATAAAAGCGTGAATCACGATTTTCATTGGCAAAAACATTGTTCTGTGCATTTTGACCCACTCATGTGAAAATTGTGGTTAACAGTATTTTTAGCATTTAAATAATCTATTTTATTCACATGAAATGTTTCAACAGTGCTTTTAGTAATTGAAAATTCATAGAAATAACATTTCTAAGTGTTTTCAGAGGTTTTTGGTGTGAAAACACATTTCTTAAAAATCTGATGTGACATTCTACGTGGCACCCTCATTTCTTTAAATCACAAAACGAAACAAACATGTAATTTGAAAATCGGTTGAAACCAAAATCCTACACGGCGAAGGGGATTTCTTGAAACGTGACATGGCAGGTAGTTTTCTCATTTTTTTTGGCAAACAAACAGCCCCTAAATCGAACTTTGCTTTTGCAGGTCTCTATCCGTGCATTACCACCACAACCAGATGCACGAGAAAGGCCGTCCTTTTCTTCTAGTAGCATCAAGAAAAGACAAGTAATAATAATATTTTGCTGATAAACGATCAGGTAATAATCAAATCCGTCGTCACCGAGACCCCACAAACAAAGGCCACCGGTGTACAAACAAAAACCAATTTTATTTTTTAATAAATAAAATATGTTCCTCTCATAGAATATAATTTGCAGAGGCCATCAGCGCATATCTCGATTTGGTCTGATTAATGCCTCAAACGCCGGTACATGTTCATGTCATCTTCTTAATAAAAAGTTATTGTATATCACTTTGTTTTCTATTTATTAATCGTACTAAGTCAAGATTTCACGTTGTATTTGTGAGCAATTGGGGTCTTTTGAAAAAAGATGGGAAAATATGCAAATAGATTACTTTTTTTGTTGGAAGATTCTCAAGGGACTCATATTTCATGTTTGGGAGCAAATTTGTTGAGAAATTTCAAGCCAGGTATGCTCTGTCAAAACTTTTCATTTGCTGCTTTCCTGAAATTAGTTGTCAGTAAAACTTGAGGCTCGTGGTTGAGCTCAAGTTTCCTCTTTGTGGATCAATTGAAGATTTAGTTCTTGAATCCAATGAGCTATAAGTATCAACCTTTCAATTCAGAGTTCCCAGTTTTTTGTACAGTGGATGTGTCTCAATTATCATTTATATTCTATTTACCGGTACGTACATCAGTACATGTTCTGGTTGATAACAACATCATTTTTTTTGCTGAGTTTTAAACTCATATGGAAATGTTCTTTATAAACGTCTAACCCTGATCATCACACGATTCTCGCTAGAATTTAAAACTAATGAACGAAAAGATATGTTATGCATAAGATCAACAATATGCAAGTGCTAATAAGAATATGTTGTGCGCAGCGGAAATTTCGGCAGAGTTTCTGGTGCACAATAAGAGAGAAAGATCGATAAGAATTCCCGTCTCACCAAGGAGACAAGAATCTAAAGCGGATATCTCAACCAAGTGAGATATCGGCTCTTCCTCTCATCAGTTCTAGGACTGACCTGTCGAGGGATCCTAAAAACTATTACAATGACCACAAACTCAAACAAATCAATTTTACGTGGTTCGGCAAACTGCCTACGTCCACGGGGCAAGGAGGGGGAAGATCTACTAATAGAGGGAGAGAATACAACTAGGGTTTACAATCACTCACAAACTAAACCCTCAAACAAATTCTCAAATCCCTCACAAATAAACTCTCACAAAAGGATGCACAAAACCCTAAAAAGCCTCAGCCTTTTCTTTTGCACAGCACTCCGAAAAGAAATCCCCAGCCGCAAAACACACCAGCAAATCAACCTCCTGCTCTATGCGCTTTTTGTTCCGCAGTCGCCAGTCTTTTTCACAAAAGATTCCCCTCTGCCTCTTTGCTGCAGCCGAAACAAATAAACCCACCTTGCACAGAGACCTAGGGTACGAATTGATGGGTATTTATAACATATGGGATCGGGTGGGCCATAAGTCACAAAGAAAACCGCAAACATCACGTTCCCGTGGTATTTATAACATATGGGATCGGGTGGGCCATAAGTCACAAAGAAAACCGCAAACATCACGTTCCCGTGGCTTTGCTGCCAATTTCTTCAATCAAATTTTTCTTCACGTGGGTTGTTGGCCCCACCACGAGTCACATCCATAATTCTCCACATCGGTGAAGTTTTCCCAAAACTGAGCCGACACCAACCAAACCAAATATCTCACTTGTTGTGTCCAGTACGAAGTGAAACAATTCACGACAACGGACTCAATCCATAACAAGTCAAGAACCCAAATAAGAGTGCTAATACTCTCCAAATATCGGTATCAACTCACCAAATCGATCTCACCCCCATCAAAATCCAACCCGGCTGCATCATAAAGACTGCCTACGTATCCTCTTGCCCAAGGAATCAAGCCGAACGTAGTTCACCCAAATGGTCGCGAATGACCTCAATCAACTAGAAGAGTTCGCAAGCCTTCTCCAATATCATCAACTCTGCGGCTGATAGCACCTCCATTGGCCTCAAACACCTCCACCTGAGGTGAACCAATGGTCATATCCAAACTGTATCTATCAGCTGCACTCGAATCAAAACCCAACTCATCATCTGCACCCAAATCCAAATGACTTCCACGCCGTGTCACCTCAGCTGGAATCCCAACCAATGTAGAATGACCTGGAGTATGTGAGAAAATCCCTACCCAATGTGGAGTAGCATCAGTCTCCACCCGCTGCGATACCTCTAAGGTCTGTCCAAAACTCTCCACCTGCTGAGAGTCAATTGGCTTCCTCATCGAAGCCTCAACCAAAGTGACACTACCAGACCTATCTTCCAATGGAGTTTTACCTCCAATCACAGCAGTTGACAACTCTTTAATAGGATGACCCAAATATGTCGAAGCCTCTGTCCAGAAACTCTTCTGCAAACCATTGCTCGACCACAAACACTGATCCTCCTCCAGCAAGGCACGGTTCTCCAAATTTGTCACCTTATCTAGTTACCCCAAGATTTCTTTTCCAACGAAGTGTCTCGCAATGTCGTGAGCTCGGCTCCAATACAGAAATAGGTACATCTTGTACCTCCCACCAGAATGGAGTACCTTCACCTTTCTGTCTATCACACACTTCTTCAAACTGTTAGAGACTACTAGGACTTTATCCATAGGGGATTTGGTTGCAACCCAAACACGCCTAGAACAGCCACCAACAAAGGAAACCAAACTTCTATTACCTCCCAATGATGCTCCCTTGGAAGGCCCCCAAACATCCACGTGAACTCCTCCAGAACGACCCTTAGCACGGTGAATAGAGGTGCCACACTTCACCTCGGTCTTCTTGCTCACATCAACATGTTCACTGGACTTCAAACTGCAGGTCTTTGCACCCTCTTTCAATCTATGCGAGGAATCAATACTGGAATGACCAAACCTCAAATGCCGAAGTCTAGTCGAATCAACAGAAGTCGTCAGCTCTCCACCTGCCACTATACCTCCAGTCAAGTAATACAGGTTATTTCTCCTGACGCCCTTCATCAAAATACGAGAGTCTCTCGCAATCTCGAGAACCATGTCCTCTACACGAACCTTCAGACCCTCTCCAACCAAAGCTCCAATCGAGATCAAGTTCTTCCTCAAAGAAGGAACATATCTCACATCGTTTAACTCTCTAACAGTCCCGTCAAACATCTTTATGCGAATTCTTCCTATCCCAAGTGTTTGTGGAAAAATTTGCAGTAAAAGAAATAAAAGAAAAATTGATTTGTATTCATTTAATCTCAGTTACAATTGGATTTTCGATTATAAAAGAGAAGAGAATGATCGGGATTCTCTCCTTTGTTTAATTCTGGGTTCTTCTTGGTAGCGGTGAGATGCCTCCCTCGATTGTTTGCGTCGAGTTTGCTTCTCGTTGACGATCCGAATATCTATACTCACTGGAATAACTGTCTTGTCTGGTTGATAACTCTTGACGAGTTTTGTGATTCAGAACAAGCAACAAACTCTAATGATATTGTTGATATTTATAGGGGGATAGGGGTGTAACTGCCCCCATAATCCGCACCTAAGTAGGGGTTTAGTTACCTCATTAGTCGGGTGTAACAACCCACTAAAGCCACTCCTCAAATCGTGGGTGAAGAACAGCTTCGAAGTTGTTACGATCGCGTTTGAATGAGTCAGAACCTTGACCTGCGTTCTGGCGGTGATTGAGCTGCGTTTGGCAGTGATGGATGAGCTGCGTTGGCAACGGTTGATAAGCTGCGTTGGGCAGCGATGGTTGATAAGCTGCGTTCGAGCTGTGCTTGGCAGCGATTGGAGCTGCGTTCGAGCTGTACTTGGCAGTGATTGGAGCTGTGTTCGAGCTGTGCTTGGCAGCGATTGGAGTTGCGTTCGAGATGTGCTTGGCAGCGATTGGAGCTGCGTTCGAGCTGTGCTTGGCAGTGATTGGAGCTGCGTTCAAGCTGTTGATTGTTGTAGTATTTAGATTTCTCTGTCTTTATATATGGATGACACCAAAGACCAGTAAAGAAGGTCTTATTCAGGCCATTTGTGACAATTGAGGCATCTCAATAACGCTCTATCAACTGCAGGTCATGATCTCCACTGAGTGTGTCGAATATCATTACACTGCTCATCAGCACCTCTAATGGTTGCTAATATAATATTAGTCATGTTGTTGTCGCAGCCATCAAGATCAATCATCTCACATAAGAAGCTGCATTCGTGTTTATAGCTGTTGAATCGTCAGATTGTAACTCCCGATGTTGATTGTGAAGGCTGTTGAATTGGGGCTTTCATCAGTTGTCGTGAAGGTCGTCAGATTATAACCTTCAGCGATCTATGTGAAAGTCTTCAAATTGTAGTCTTCTGGAAGTCGTCAGATTGTAACTTCCATCATCAGTGTTCGATGGAGACTCAGCTATCCATTGTGATTTTTAGACAGCCTACAGAACCCCCTCCAAAGTTTTCGAAAGTTCGCGGTTGACTGGGACGAATTTTCGGAATACTTTGGATCCCAAAACTTTGCTGATTAAATGTATTCCATCGTAGACTGAGTAGAGCATCTCAGGGTTTTAGGCAAATTTTGTCGACATCCTCCTTCTTGTTTGATTCATCAACAATGGCTTTAGACTTCAGCTTGTATGAACAGACTTTCATCCCCAGCTTAGTCAGGGAGACAGCTTCGGAAGAATCTTCTTGATCAGCTCGTCTGAGGTAAAATGATCTCGGCCGTCTGATTATTACTTCGAATATTTACCCCTTTGAAGGAGTTATTTATGTGGTAGGCTGAGTTCGGCCATCAGAACGCACGTCTAAATCATGCGTTCGACTGTTTGATCATGAGGGTGCGTTTGGGAGTTGAAACCCCCCTCCCCCTTCATTTGAAAACGCGAGAATCACGTTTCAGGTGGGATTTTACCTAAAATCTCGTTTCGATTTGACAGCTACAGCTGTTTATAAATGGACCACTGAGGTCAAATCAAAAAGTCATTCGACTTTTCCCTTTCTTGTTTGATTTCTAAACAGGGCTACTGTTCATCTTCTCCAGTGCTTCAACGGAAGAAAGGGTTCGTTCCTGAATATTCCGCCCATCTTCGTCTTCCACTCCACGGTTGCCATGGGACCCAAGAAGAAAATGGCCTCCAAATCGAAGACCGCCCAAGCTCCGGATGTTCCTTTGGCTAGAGCCTCCGGGGATGATCAAGTTCTCACGCCTTCGTCGCTAGTTCCTTCGACCAATGGTAAGATTGACCCATTGGAAGTCGATTTGACAGATCTCTCATTTTCGACCCTTGCTTGGCGATCCGTATTCCATCTTTAAACTCAAAAGATAATTCTCAGTGTTTACCAATTAAACGTATGGCTAGCTCCATCGTTCCTGAAATTTCAACGTAGGTTCAGACCCTGCGTTTAAAAAATTTTGGACGCAGGTCTGACCCTTGTGTTTAGAATTTTGGATGCAGGTTGAGACCCTGCGTTCAAGACCCCGAACGCAGGTCTGAACCTTGCGTTTAGAATTTCGGATGCAGGTTGAGACCCTGCGTTCAAGACCCCGAACGCAGGTTTGAACCTTGTATTCTTGAGTTAGACTTCTTATGACTAATTTTTCTATTTGCAGTATGCTACTCCAAAGAGCCTCTTTCTTTCAACCACTACTTCGGTCATGCGGGAGGTGCGGAGAAGAATACAATCTTCAGCTTCGCCTTTGAATATCCAGTGTTTCAGAACACCCACAAAGAACGGTCGAAGCTCATCACTCAAGCCTTTCCTGAGACTCTCAGGTCTTTGGTTACAAATGCCAAATTCGAAACCGCAGAGCGTGAGATTTTAAAGAAGCCGTCCTTCCTATTCGGGGATTCTGTAAAAATGGACCCCAAGCGGATGTCCGAGGGGAATTACAAATGGCTGAAGGTAGTCAACAACCGTCGTCTTTTCCTTCCCAATTTGGAGCGGATGTGGCCGATTTCTTATTATCAGTGCGCTTCTATTCCGCGGTCGATGAATTGGGAACTTGTTCAAGACCAAGGCGGTGTTGCTACGGGGCACATCACTCATCGGGGTACTCATCCCGCTGGTTTCAATAATTTCATGGCTTTGAAGCCAGGTTTATTCCAAAAAGAGCACCCTGTCGGAGAGTCTGCTAAGTTAGCGGAGGTGTTTATCAGAACATTTATTTCTGTCAAAGGAGAGTTCCCTGCTCGGGATTTCAGGGCCCCTACTTGGGTTCACTCCAGTGATGCGGACTGGTGGGCCCGGATGATAAATTTCGTCTTGGAGGAACTAGAAGAACCTTTGAGAATTTCGGATTTGAGAGTTCCTATAACAGCCACTCGATACGGTATTCCTCCGAATTACAGCGGACTCTTCGCTATGCTGGAATTCTACAACCCTCACACCGGCACCTTTTTCACTCCAGTTGGTGAGCTGGGCTTCGCTCTCCACGAAATGTTTGAGATTTCTGGACTGTCTTTTGGGGAATTGCCTTATGAGGAGTTTGTTCCCGGAAGCAGGGAATTAGAGATCCTGAAAAATGGTGCTCCCGAAATCTACGACACTTACTGGGAATTGATGTGCCATTTCCAGATATGTGCGCAAATTACTGGGAAAAGAGCAAGCGGCGTGAAACAAGGACAATGGGCGGAATATCTTTTCCACAATCTGTGGGACAAAGAAGCTGAGGTGACTCGCTTAGCGGCCAGTACCCTTGAGGAAATCACGGAACGTATCAATGACGCAACTTCTCATTATACTTGCGAGGTTGAGGAGGATGTCTTCCCGGCGTTTACCACGTTTGAAAGTTTCCACTATCAGGCAGAAGTTCCAATCTCCGACATGGCTTTGTTTGCTGGTTTTCTAACTCTTTGGTTGAAGCGTTGTGTGGTCCCCACAAGGCCAGTGGATGCTATTACAGTAGAAGTTTTGTACCCCGCCGTTCTATTGGCTTATGGACGACCCTTGAATCTTCTTTCAGCCATGGTGTGCTGCTTACAAAGTGGTTTGCGGGAACTATCTTCCGAATTTGTTGCTGTCAAGAAAGTGGATTCCGACGGGAAGACTATCATTCAGACCCCAACCCCTCGAGTACCGATGCCATACATTTATTTGGTGTCTTGGTTTGTGTTGCATTGCCCTCCGATAATGACGACTCCTGAATCAAGTGGCACCTCAACTCCTCTTGTTCAGCAATTAGAAACCTCTGAATGGGCCGGTTGGTATCAAGTTAGATTCCGTGAAATATTGAGACGGGATTATAATTACGAGATTGCTTGTAAGTTTCCCGCTTTCGAGGGCGGCGCGTATGGAGAACTTCATCAAGACACTCCGGGACCGAATTCTTTCACCATGCTTAGCAGGGGTGCCTTTTGGTGGCTCATAAACATTCGTCCGGGCTATCTTATTTTTCGACAAGGGAGAAAATGCTTTATTGAACCATATCAGCCTTATCGTTTTTCTCGGCAATTTGGCTATGATCAGCTCTATGTTGGGAACCCAAACCCTACTCTTGCATACACAGGTAATGTGTATGAAGGAGCAAGAGCTTGGTACTACTCAGTAGCTGGTTGTACCGGAGCAAAATTCCGACTGCCACATAAGACGCCCAATGCTCGTACTTCTTTGAGCTTCTGTACATGGTACCAGGCCGCTTCTCAGATTTCAGCTTACCACATGAATACCTCCTGCTTAAGAGACATCCGCAAATGGTATGCTTCAAAGAAGAGTGCTAAGCGGTTCCGTGCCCGGGGTGCCAATGAATATTTGTCATATGAAAAGTCGATTACGGAGGGTGAACGGCAACAGTCACCAGAGCGAGCTCAGGAAGAGATCAGGATACCGGATACCCACAAGGTACAACCTTCAAGAGTTCTGACCCGGAGTCAGAGTGCTACGGGCAAAAGGGCGCTGGGGGCGGTCGAAGAAGCCAAGTATGACAAAAGAGCTCGTCGGAAGTTAACGCTTGAACCCCCTGCTTCCAAACTTATGTCGGACGCTCAGAAAACATGGCGTTCTGAAGAAGAAGAACAAGAATCGACTGCTCTGGAACTCTCGCCTCAGCCTACTCTCCCCACAGTTAGTCCTGCTTTAGGAGGCCATGATCCTTCTGCTCGTTCATTGCATGAAGAAGAGCATGGAGATGAATCTTTTGCAGGGGGGTGCGGAGTTTGTCCCCGAAGGCACGCTTCATGATACTGCCTCCACTACTTCTCACGTGGTAGAAGATATACCTCCTGTCCCCGAACCTATTGTGACTGCCCAGCAAGACCCAGCAACAGACAAGTCTCCTTCCACCTCTGTGTTATTGCCAATTGTAGGCGATTCACAGCTTAGCCCTACCACTGGGATCATAGCAAAGCCTACAATCACCGAAGATGCATCAGCATTTTCTTCCGTAGGCGAGGATGAGCCCATGGATCATAGCGACGGCGATGATGATATGAATGATGAGGGTGACCAAGGTGGGGGTGATGATGATATGAATGATGATGGAGACCAAGGTGGAGGTGATGAAAATGATGACAACTTGGGTGATGACAGCGATGATCCAGAAGACTGGTATATCCCACCATCATCCTTTTCCGACAAAGCGTCAGCCTACATTCCCCTACCTCTCACTGGTAAGTGCCGTTTGTTTCAGCTCCACTAATCTTTTCTCTGTATTTAAATAGATTTCTCATACAGATCCTATGATACATGAAGCGAGTACTGTCACCCCTCCTTCGACGCAACAGCTTATACCACCACCAGCTCAGGTGTCAGAGCCACCTCGTTTGGAGACCTCCACAACGGCTCTTCCACCGACGACTTTACTGACAATTTCTCTAGCCTCTACCGAAGTGGTAGACGTTCCAAGGTCATCTCAAATGGGGGAACTGATGGCTTTGCAATCGAGTCCATCTCAGCTGGATATCGGCACTCCTTCACAAGCCACTACACCGAAATCGCCTGCTGGTCTTTTACTTGGCTTAGCATCTTCAGAAGTTTCTGTACCGTCGCCTATTGCTGTTTCGAGCCCCGCAGACGTACCAGATTTTGTCAAGATTTCCCTTGACTACTTGAGAGGGCTTACCAAGAAAATAATTGAGGTTGTGCTAGCCGGACGAGATACTTTTGATACCTTCAAACCCATGCTCACGAATAGTTTGAACAACCTCAAGCTTGTAGGTGACGTCGACGTCGTTCAGCGCTGCTCTGAAGCTATCTCACGTCTAGAGGGACAACTCAGATTCTTGGAGGCTTTGGGTCGCGCTGATATCCAAGCGCAGATTGCATCTACTTTTGAGGATATTCGAGCCGAAGAACTCAATAAGTATGAAGCCGCTCAACGTCATATAGCTGAGGAAGAGGTTGAGGTTGAACAACTGCAACAGCTACATGCTCAAAAACAAGTTGAGCTGACACTTTCGAATACTTCTCTGGAGAATTTGCGAGAGAAGATCGCTGCCGCTGAAGTGGAGTTGACTAGGATGAAGGCTCAATTCAAACGAGAAGAATCTATTGTCACTGAGCTCAACGTCAAAAGTGCTGCTTCCCTGGTGAATTACCGTGCCAAGGCTGGTGCTCTGGAAGAGGCTAAGAAGGAGGTAGCTGCCATGCTGTCTAGTGAGGACGAGCTTCGGAAACGGGCCGAGATGCTGGTTCGGGCCGACCATGAAGAAAAACTTTCTGACATTAAGTCTCAGCTAACTTCATTTGATCTGATGAATTGATGAGCCTGTTTTCGTATCGTTCTTTTGGTAGGAACAACACTTATCTTAGGTCACCTTGTTTTCCTTTAAATAAAGGTAGTGTTGCCGTTTGGCTTTTTATTGTTTCTTTTTCATATCATGTTTTGACATGGAACAATGAAATACCAATTTGATATTGCGACAACAACTATTTATTCCTCTTGTATTATGCTTTTGCCTTAAATACTGGAAGAATAATGTAAATGCCAGGAATACAGTATTAACGTGGCACACTTTGTGGTCCCGTCGCTCTATTGTTAAGAGTCGACGAGTGGAAGGTGTTGCGATTGGAGCAACTTTGAGGACTTATCGCTCTATTGACGAGAGTCGATAAGTTAGAAGTGTTGCGATTGGAGCAACTTTGAGGACTTATCGCTCTATTGACGAGAGTCGATAAGTTAGAAGTGTTGCGATTGGAGCAACTTTGAGGACTTATCGCTCTATTGACGAGAGTCGATAAGTTAGAAGTGTTGCGTTTGGAGCAACTTTGAGGACTTATCGCTCTATTGACGAGAGTCGATAAGTTAGAAGTGTTGCGTTTGGAGCAACTTTGAGGACTTATCGCTCTATTGACGAGAGTCGATAAGTTAGAAGTGTTGCGTTTGGAGCAACTTTGAGGACTTATCGCTCTATTGACGAGAGTCGATAAGTTAGAAGTGTTGCGTTTGGAGCAACTTTGAGGACTTATCGCTCTATTGACGAGAGTCGATAAGTTAGAAGTGTTGCGTTTGGAGCAACTTTGAGGACTTATCGCTCTATTGACGAGAGTCGATAAGTTAGAAGTGTTGCGTTTGGAGCAACTTTGAGGACTTATCGCTCTATTGACGAGAGTCGATAAGTTAGAAGTGTTGCGTTTGGAGCAACTTTGAGGACTTATCGCTCTATTGACGAGAGTCGATAAGTTAGAAGTGTTGCGTTTGGAGCAACTTTGAGGACTTATCGCTCTATTGACGAGAGTCGATAAGTTAGAAGTGTTGCGATTGGAGCAACTTTGAGGACTTATCGCTCTATTGACGAGAGTCGATAAGTTAGAAGTGTTGCGATTGGAGCAACTTTGAGGACTTATCGCTCTATTGACGAGAGTCGATAAGTTAGAAGTGTTGCGTTTATTGTTATCGTGTAACAGAATCCCAATTGCAGCTGTAGGGGTTCAGAGGAACAGGATCACCCCCTGCGTTTGGGGCCTTCGAATTGAATTGTGGATATTGTGCGCTTGAACGCACCTCCAGATTATTGCGTTTGGCTTCCACTATACGTTTTCCAAACGCAAGGCTTTGTCTTGCGTCTTATCAGAAGCCCAAACGGCTGTAATGATGACGAAGAGATCTCCTTTAAGCGGGAGTCTTGGGACTCTGCACCGTCATAAATTATTTATAAATTGGGTTGATTAGTCATGTCAAGAGGCTTTAACGTTTAAGCTTCTTTCTTGAACTCCCAAACGAGTTTCTTCTCGTTATTTCTTCCACGATCTGATTTCGTCATCTGGCTATGGCTCCCAAGAGATCTCACGAACAGATGGCGGACATTCTTCCACCGTCGAAGGGTGCTTCTGGGTCCGCCTCCGGACCGTCGTCGACGCCTCCGACGCCTGGACATCGAAGTGAGTATCCCTGTCTTCTTCGTTTTAAGTATTCTTCGTCAATAGGTTTTCTTGACATTCTGAAGACGAATTCTGGTTGATGATGACGAATAAAATTCGTCTCCTCAATCTTGAGAAGAACTTGTATGCTTCTTAACCAAAGACTGTTCATCTCTTTGATCTTGGATGACAAGAGAAGTTCTTGTGTCCATTGTTGAACTCTCCTTGTTGAACACATGGAAAAGTTCCTGTGTTTATTGATAACAATTGTTTGTCTTAGATACGAACAACTGTTCATGTGTTCTTTGATCTTGAATGTGGAAGAAGGCTTCCGTGTTTATTGATAAGATGAAGGGATTAATCTCTTAATCTGGAACTCAGGCAGAAGTCCTGCGTTCATAGCTTTTGAACGCAGGTTTAACTTCCTTGCGTTCAGGCTGATCCTGACGCATGTTTAGATTTACTGCGTTTGCCTCCATCTATTTTATTAACTTTGCTTTGGCTCATATGCCAGGTGGGGCTTCTGCTGCTGAGCCCATTGTTGTATCTGATGATGAAGAAGAAGGAGTTCTCCCAGAGAACGCCCCTCTAATTACACCGCTTGCAATGGTTCCTCGTGGTAAAATGTACACCCCAGACCTTGAGAGTGTAACTTTCCTCACCAATCTCCTAGAGAACATGGTGAAGCAGGCACACTTCATCGCGGAGCAAGGATGGGCTCCATTTTCAGATTTTCTGGATTCGTTCTTTGATGTGATGGACTTGCTAGAACGCCTCAATCGCAGTTGGGCTGGTCACTGTGTCAGGAAGGTTCACTCGTTCAGACGTTCAGTGGAACTCATAGAAGAGCTGCGGAAACCTCCTGTCCTGGATGCGGCGGAATTCGCGTCTTGTTGAACTTGCATGGACCTATCGCATTTCGGGAATCGGACGGTGCGAGGGTGGTTTTTGATTTATAAACACTTTGGCCTTGGCCTGCCGTTTAGGTTGACGGAACAGACCCCTCAGCGTCTTGTTTTGTTTGGACGCACTCATGAGCGTGGCTTGTTTTCCCTTAACAGGCGGCCTGTGCTTTTGATTGGACAACGCACCAACTGAGGAGTCGCGTTTAAGTTGAATCACCCGAGCGTTTGCTAATTGCGACTATTACCTCGAAGTGGTGCGTCTGGAGTATCGGACGCCAATGCCTTGTGCCAGATCGTTGGAAACGCCAATCTTGCCTGTTGGTTCTTGGCGATTTATTTTCTCGGAGCGTGTGCTCGTCGGGATAGACCTATCGTTCGGTTCGTCGAGCGGCGTTTCTTGGCTTGTTTCAAAAGCCTTAAACAGCAGCGTCATCGCGCTGTTGGCATGGTGCTTTCCTCTGTCATAGGCTTTTACAACCAAAGTACACGAGTGTGTCGACATAGGCGTGGCTCCTCGGCTGTAGAGCAAGCCTTGAGGCTTTGGCCAAAGGAGATGGGCTTTCTTTGGCTCTCAACAGTAATTAAGACCTCTTTAGAGCTCTTGGCAAGCACCTTCGCTAGTTTAGGCTAAAGCGATCCGGAAAAGAGGGCCCTCTTCATATTTCACTTGGTCAAACTCACGACAAGTTTCTACGGTTGTTCTAGTGAGGCTGAACGTCGCATTGCCGGCCACCAACTTCTTCGCTCAAGAGAAGCTAAATTCCCCAGCAGCAGTCGCCATCTTTTGTTTGTGGAAAAATTTGCCACAGTAAAAGAAATAAAAGAAAATTGATTTGTTTCTTTTAATCTCGAGTACATTGGATTTTCGATTACAAAAGAGAAGAGAATGATCGGGGATTTCTCTCCTTTTGTTTTAATTCTGGGTTCTTCTGGTAGCGGTGGAGATGCCTCCCTCGATTGTTTGCGCTTGGAGTTTGCTGTCTCGTTTGACGATCCGAATATCTATACTCACTGAAACAACTGTCATTGTCTGTTGATAACCTCCGCTGACGAGTTTTTGCGGATTCAGACAAGCAACAAACTGCTAATGATAGACGTTGTTGGGAACCGAAATAATTCGCTAATAGCCAAATGCGACTGCTTAGAGTTCTCCGTCTGTTGATTTCCCAGACTGTTGTAAGAGGTCCAATCCTCCTTTTTCTTGGATTCTGGAAGATCTGAATCGAAGGCTCTTCTCCACGAAAAATCCACCCCTTGATCTGATTATCAAAAAATCCGATCTTTAACTCTTGTGAGTTTCGTTGCCTATTTATAGGGGGATTAGGGGTGTAAACCTGCCCCCATAATCCGCGCCTAAATGGGGTTAGTTACCCCATAAGTCAGGCGTGTAATAACACTAAAGCCCACTCCTAAATTCGCTCGGCGTGTTAAAGAACAGCTTCGAAGTTGTTACGATCGCGTTTGAATGGAGCTCAGAAACCTTGACCTGCGTTCTGCGGCGGTGATGAGTTCTGCGTTTGGCCAGTGATGGATGAGCTCGTTGGCAACGCCGTTGATAAGCGTGCCGTTGGGCTATTCGATGCCGTTGATAAGTGGTTCAGAGCCTGCTGTTTTTGTGTTTGCAGCGATTGGCAGTTGCGTTCGAGCTGTCTGTACTTTTTGGGGCGCGATTGGAGCTGCGTCAGCTGTACTTGGCAGCGATGGATGCGTCCCTGTGGCAGCGATTGGAGCTGCGTTCGAGATGTGCTTCTGGGCAGCGATTGGAGCCTGCGTTCGAGCTAGTCTTTCGGGCAGCGATTGGAGCTGCGGTTTCGTCTCTTTGATTGTTGTAGTAATTTAGATTTCTCTGTCTTTATATCATGGATGACACCAAAGACCAGTAAAAGAAGGTCGTTATTCAGGCCATTTTGTGACAATTGAGGCATCTCAATAACGCTCTATCAACTTGCAGGTCATGCAATCGGCCACTGCAGTGTGTCGAATATCATTACACTGCCCCTCATCAGCACCTCTATATGGTTGCTAATATTAATATTAGTGTCATTGTTTTGTCGCAAGCCATCAAGGATCAATCATCTCACATAAGAAGCTGCATTGTGTTTATAGCGTGAAGCCGGCGTAGTTGATGAATCGCGTGCTAGTTAGCTCTTGATGATGCGTGACGCGGAGGAAACTTCCACGTTCTTGGTTTGAAGAGATCGTCGATTTGCTAATCCTTTCTTCAGATATTGCCTAAAGACTGTCGTTTTGCTAATCTTTGCTTTAACTCTTTGCATGTGAAAACTCTTCGAATTGTAGCCTTCTGGAAGATCGTCAGATTGTAACTTTCCATCATCCAGTGTTGACGATTGGCAGACTCAGGCTATCCATTCGTGATTTTAGGACAGCCTACACCCAAGGATCTGGCCATGCACGGTTATCAGCCATGATACACCCACACCCACTATCACCAGCTTTCTCAAAACTGGAGAACCATTCCCTTCTAGGGCCCACACATGATTAGGCCGCACCACTATCCAACATCCATTCAGATTCTCCAAATAGCTATCTGTAGACTGATAGAAAGCATAAATAGAAGAGTCAGAATTATTACCATCCGATACGATGTTCTGCTTCTGATGATGGTTGCCTTCCCTTTCCTTCTGCTTATTCTTCATCCATTCGGGGGTCGAGCTCTTTTTTTTGTTTTGTGTTGTGTCATCTTTTTTTGGCAGTCTTTCTTGCATTATGACCAGTCTTCCTATGCACAAGCACACTGATCTTTTCCAATTGCTGTAGGATGCCCCTACTCTAGACTGTACTTCCAATTTTCTTCCGGTTTGGCATTCTTCCCTCTTGCCGACAACGCCTCTGCTACCGACTCAGTCGAATTCTCCTTATCCTTCTGTTGCGAATGCTGATTATATTCCACGAATGCAGCAGTGACCTCACTATAACGAAAGGGATGCGCTTCCCAAGATTAATCAGAGTAAGAAACGAAGCGTCTCATTATTTCTTCTGTCGGGCAAGGAACTCAACAACAGCAGACGGCCTTGTCTCCCATCTTCAATTCTTGACATCCAGCATTCGTCAAATCCGCCAAGAAGCTTTGTGTAGTGCGTTTCAATGTGATTCTCTAAACGGAGGTTTCCCTTCTTCAACTGCGAAACGCCCAAAACGATAAAGTCTCCTCTTCAAATGCAAGCGATTTTCCACACTCTTGGTTAAATACTTGCTTTCGAGATCTCCCAAATCTTCTTCGCATTAGTCTCATTCATCACATCATATTTTAGATCTTGAGTCAAACAAGACCTAATCACACCACACGCCGTTCGATTCATCTTTTTCCAAACCTTCTCTTCAATCTCATCTGGCTTGCCATCTAACTCCAATGTATCCTCTAAATTCTGCGCGTTCAGCGTATCCAAAACCTCGCATCTCCATAATCCAAAGTTATTTGTGCCATTAAATTTCTCCACATCTATCTTCATAGAGTGGATATTCAAACTCTGAATGGTCTTCGCGCCAGAAGCACCACCCTCGACACCCGAAGCACCTTCTTTCCCCGACATCTTACGCACCAACGAACTTACCAAAAGATTCCACCTTTATCACCAACGAAGTCCTAAACGGGCCTCCAAATTGATCTACTCCTCCAACCAAAACCCTAGATCTGTAATCTGGGCTCTGATACCACTTGTTGTGCGCAGCGAAAATTTCGGCAGAGTTTCTGGTGCACAATAAGAGAGAAAGATCGATAAGAATTCCCGTCTCACCAAGGAGACAAGAATCTGAAGCGGATATCTCAACCAAGTGAGATATCGGCTCTTCCTCTCATCAGTTCTAGGACTGACCTGTCGAGGGATCCTAAAAACTATTACAATGACCACAAACTCAAACAAATCAATTTTACGTGGTTCGGCAAACTGCCTACGTCCACGGGGCAAGGAGGGGGAAGATCTACTAATAGAGGGAGAGAATACAACTAGGGTTTACAATCACTCACAAACTAAACCCTCAAACAAATTCTCAAATCCCTCACAAATAAACTCTCACAAAAGGATGCACATAACCCTAAAAAAGCCTCTGCCTTTTCTTTTGCACGGCACTCCGAAAAGAAATCCCCAGCCGCAAAACACACCAGCAAATCAACCTCCTGCTCTATGCGCTTTTTGTTCCGCAGCCGCCAGTCTTTTTGACAAAAGATTCCCCTCTGCCTATTTGCTGCAGCCGAAACAAATAAACCCACCTTGCACAGAGACCTAGGGTACGAATTGATGGGTATTTATAACATATGGGATCGGGTGGGCCATAAGTCACAAAGAAAACCGCAAACATCACGTTCCCGTGATTGCTTTGCTGCCAATTTCTTCAATCAAATTTTTCTTCACGTGGGTTGTTGGCCCCACCACGAGTCACATCCATAGAATAGAACACGAGTAACGAATAGCTTCACTCCCATGGTACATACTGCAATAACCACCGCATTGTAAACCGTTACTTTGCCTTTTTTTTTTTAACAAATTGAGTTGTTTTCAGTTTCATGCAGATGCCCGAGATTGAAACTTCTTACGTGGCCTTATTTTACACCCAAATATGACTTACAAATTTCACCAAA
>NC_033796.1:13212809-13257295 GCF_001876935.1 Asparagus officinalis
TAAACCTTCGAATTAATTGCAAAAGAAATCGTCGCATTCAAGGTTCGTGGGTCGATTAGAAAGAGAGATGCATTGGCTGTCGTTAAGCGTATGCCAAAACTCAAGTATTTAGACTTGAGCGGATCTTATTTGTTTTTAGACTTGAGTGGATCTTATTTGTTTTTAGACTTGAGTGGATCTTATTTGGCTGAGGAAGAGTTGCTAATAATAACGAAGGAATGCAAAGAGATTGAGGGATATTGTGTACTTGGTTGCTATGGATTTTGAAGTGGATAAAGATGCGCTAAAATTGGCTTCTAGAATTTGAAAGCTTTGAGTAAGAGGAATCCCAATTGTCGGAAAATTATGTATGTGACACCTTTAATTTGGATCAATTATACTTTAACATCATGGCACTATGAGGATTATGTGCCAATTGATAGCATTCTGATTATGTGCAATTCATCATTTTAGGAAAAAAAAAAGTCTAATTCAAGTGGCATATGATGGCAATTAAAGTTGGGCCTGGGCTTATATTATTTGGGCTGTGGAGTTCTAGACTTACACTTTGGATCAGGCTCTGACTTCACAAACTTCGTTTGGATGTGGATATGCTTGCAACTGAACTTACTAACAAGATAATCCTCACTATTGATTCCAATTATCTGATTTAAAAAAAAGATAATCCTCACTACGAACTATTGAAGAATCTTTTTTAATTAAGAGATATATCATTATAATAGGAAGTTAAATAAATAAATAAATAAGTAAATAAATGAGTGAAGATCATGCCTTCAGTGATGACGTTATTTGAAATGTTGTTTGATATTTTTTTTCCTGTGAGACGCATTGTAATTATATCATTAAATCATTAACCTTTTTGCATTGTAATTAAAATTAGCCCTTCAAATCATTAGAATTGCTATTAAATCATTAGTATTTTAAGAGTTTAAACTTCACTACTACTCTAAAATGTTAAAACCAACAAAATTTTACACATTGCAATATCAAATTTTTTTGATATATTATGACAATCATGACCTTTTTTGCAACCTTGTTATGGTAAATAAATAAACATAAAATAAACAATTAAGATATTTAACCACGCATAATGTACGTGCATTCCACCTCGTGTATATATACTAGTTTTTATGCATGTGGTTAAATACCATGATTAATTATTTTTGATTTATTTCTTTACTAAAATTTGTTCCTCGGTTCTACTTTGATAGTTTTAGCATTGTAACTATTTATTACCTTTGATGTTTGTTTAAATAGGTTACAACAAATTTAAATTTTTATAATGATAATTGAATCGACAAGAAATAAATATAATCCAAACCTATTTGAATGTCATGTTATTTGGACCAATATGAAACTAAGTTTGACTTGAGAAAGTTTAGTGTTATGAAAGTGAAAAACGCTTAAAAATAGAGTTATAAAAGAAAGACGAATAATTAAAACCAATAAGCCAATATGATTAATTAAAGTGGCCTAGAATAAAACTAAAGTGAATATGAATTTTATTCTTTATCATTGATAGACTTCATATAAAATTATAAATTAAAAATTAATGCTAACTCTAATACACTTTTATATGATAAAAGAATCCACATAAGCATACAAAAGAACTAATTTTTTTATGAAAATCTCTTCTAAATATTCATAATTTTACTTAAAAAATTAAATTATTCTATAAAATATTCAGAAAATAGATCTTTTATTCATTTTGTTTTATTTTTTATTAAGTCGAGATCAATCCTTCTCCGCATTTATCTTTTTTCTAAGCAATTTTAGAGTAGTGTCTTTATCTTTTGACATCATGTTGGAGCTGAATTTCTTATGCTATTATCTTTCCCTGGGCTTTTTCATCTTTTATCTTCTTGTCTTACTTCATAAAGAATTTGAATATATTTCTGATATTCAACACAAACTTCTAGAGATATATGGACTTTGATCATTTTTCTGTTTCAAAAAGAATAAATATTAACTTCATATATATGTAATTTTTGTTATAATTTTTTAGTTACTTTTTTCCTATAATAAATTCTTTTGAGGTGCATCTAATAAGAGTTTCTGCTACATTAAATAATATTACATTTGCATTGTACATGTCATTATCAATGAGGATGTGAACTAAATAACTACAATTTTTATTGTCAATTTGTCTTAGATTATAATGTTAATATTTGATTTTGATATATGTTTATTTCATAAAGAATGAATATTACTTAACCTTGATACTACGTCATTCGCGATTCTGTAACATTTATCATTTAGACACTCTTATTAATATCTCTATCCAACTTCTTGTTGCATCCTTTACAAGCATAGAATCACGACTCAACTCTACTATAAATAGTAGTTATCTTTACATTATAGGTGTAACAGTGTATCTAGATATTGATAAACTATTTTAGGTTTAATTGTGTGAATTCTAGAGTAGTCTCGGAAGATTATACCTCTTTCGAATATTGTGATGGTTGCATATATCTGTAATGTAAATATGTGTTGTATTTGTAAAGAGTCTTGATGGAGATGCTTTTGTCTTGGCAACTTGTTCTGAATGAGCCTTGCATATTAGCTTTAAAATATAATATTTTTTTATTGTGTTATATAGATGTTTACTTGGTTTACTTATCATTCTCTTTTTTTTAGTATATTGTATCTTCGGGTTAATGTATATTATTGAAGCAATTTACAAATGACATACACATCTCTCTATAAATTTGAGACAGATATAAGTGGACTTTACATTTAGTATCCTTTAATAAAAAATTTTAGTAACGAAATATATATTACCTTCATATTTAAAGATCTTGAAATCTTATAGTGCTATTACATGTCTATATTTGATCGTGAATTCAAGAAGTGATCCTTCATTGGTAGTCATATCCCAAATAAAGTTACACGCAGAGTCATCCCACTATATAGGGAAAAAAGATTGATTTTTATTTTTTTACTTATGCTATTGTAATAAGTATCATGTGTATACATTTTGTCCATTATAGTGATTTCCCTCCTCTTATTTGGCTTATTATATCTCACAACATAGTTGATCAATGGCTCACTTTAGCTTTAGTTGATCAATGGCTCACTTTAGCTTAATAGCAAGATTATTTGTATGTAATTTTATATTAAATTTATGAATCCTTTAGTATTTAAAGAATAAAGTATAAAACTTTATAAATACTTACTAATTTTTCTTGTAGTTTCCATGGACAAAGTTATTTAGTATATATTTTTCAAGGGGAACTCAACCAATGCTTCTTTGATAGATATGTTAGAATGTTGTTTGATAGATATGTTAGATATGTTATAAATTGTGGTTACTGTAGCACATCATCCGACCCGCGGTTAGTGTAGCGCCCAATCCGATACGCGGTTACTGTAGCAGAAATCCGACCCGTGGGTACTGTAGCAAAATTCCGACCCGTGGTTACTGTAACAGCCTTAACTCACTCATCCGATCTCGGAATGAGGCGATTTAAGATGCGTTGGAAAGCCAACGAGAAGATCTACAAGCTCCCATGATTGAATCATATGTGGAATAAATGGGACACGAAGGGTGCCCCCGCCTTTTGTAAACGACGCGGGGCTCCCGATCAGCTCTCGTTTCCGTTATTCCGAAGTTCCGTTGCTTCGCATGACCGGTCGACTCACTTCATGTGTTTGTCGTTGTCAAACGAGCTCCTGTGACTCTAATAGCGATGTTTATCATCTTCTCTATGTCTCGAGCCGTGTGTGGACACCCATAGGCATTTTTAGACGCCTACAGTATAAAGTGATTTCATATGCTGATGTGGCTTGTAAAGTGATTTCATAAAAAAAAGACATGATTTTAGGAGAAAGCCGACATTGAAGTCAGAAAAAATAATAAAAAATAATTCCAACCAATATGATTATTTGAGTAGGGACCACTTTTTACACTTTCCAAACAAATAATTAAAGTTACATTTGCAAACCAAACAAGCAATTTATGATTCTAATGGAATAAAAACAAACAAAGAAAAGTACAAAAGTAAAATTGATGAGTTGGATAACAACTTTCCAAGTTGTGTCATAAATACATTACTTTACAAACAACAACCAAACAGCCTCTAAGCCTGCCTGAAAATAATAATAGTGATAGAACAGACAATTCTTTGTGTGGAGGAAGAGGAGATAACTGCTGTACACTGCTAAAAAATTAAGCATCCTAGACGGAAAATTCCGTCTAGGATGCACAAAATTCCGTCTAGGATGATTATTCTAGACGGAATTCCGTCTAGAATAGCCGTCTAGAATGTTTCCGTCTATGATACAATATTCTAGACGGAAATTCCGTCTAGAATACATCCTAGACGGAATATTCTAGACGGAATTAAAAACCGTCTAGAATACATTCTAGACGGATTATTCTAGACGGAATTTCCGTCTAGAATAATTCATCCTAGACGGAAAAAATTTTCGTCTAGAATAAGTATTCTAGACGGAAATTTCCGTCTAGAATACTTATTCTAGACGGAAATTAATGTTTTTTATTTTTTTTAAATTTTTTTAAAAAAAGGCATCCTAGACGGAATTTTAGTATCCTAGACGGAATTTCCGTCTAGGATACTTTGCTACAGTAGTTTGTTTTTTTTTTTTTTTGCAGAATCTATTTGGGATGCATGTACACGATATTGAACAAAAAAAAATTATATTCATATCCAACACAATATAATTATATTCCAATATCAAATCCCATTATATTCAAATAATGATCGCATGTATCTTCGCTTTTCACCTTCTTGAAACGATTCCCTTCAGCCCCACCATCATGCATGCCTTTACCATCGATATTATCATTCAAAAACAAAGATATATTATCATTCAAAATCAAAGATAAATAAATCTGTGCATTTTTGCCAAGACTTCTCACAACGGCAACTTTTAGGTGCCATGAACCACATGCCTTAAAATTTGTGATGCCACTCATGTCAAAGGAAGATGAACAATCCGATTATTGTAGGACATGTGAATCATCATGATTAACTAACATTTTAATAAAACAGATGCATGCCAGCAAAACAAAAAAAAAGTACTCAATAGAAGCATCTCGTTTAGAATTAGTATGAAATGTGAGCAATAAAGTCTAAGCAATGGATATATCAGCACCTTGATGTCCTGAAAAAACAGGTGCTATTTATATACAACATTCTTTTGCATGCACTTCATGTATATATACAAAAGATATTTGAGAAGAGGATTCAGAATTTTACTCACCTTGGCAAGCTGCAAGGCATTGTCATTTGCATACTGTAATGAACTTTCTCGTATGCTTTGGATGCCTTGACTGAGCTCCCAAGATATAAATCTAGGTTTAAAATGAACAGTCAGTTGAGAACAACAAATTCAATGCCAAAGCCAACTTGAACTGTGAACAAACTGAAATTTCATTTTCATTTTCCTCTTACTCTTTTAAGAGAACAACACATTAGTTTCTCATCACAATATATATGTTTCTAACTGTTTAACAAATACATATTCAACTAGAAGAGCTTTTACCTGATGAGTTGAAATGAAGAAAATGTCTGGATCATCATAAAATGCATCACATGTACCATTCCCATGATGAACATCAAAATCAATTATAAGAACCCGCTTCAATCCATGTACACGTTGAGCATGCCGGGCTGCAATAGCTATGTTTCCAAAAACTCAGATAAGCCTTCACATATACATAACTGCAACTTCCCGACTCTTGGCTTCTGCTGCTGCTTGCATAAAACTTTAACATCATTTGGACAGTTCTCAGAACAAATATTAGAGAAGAACTTGAAAGAGGAAAATCCTCAAACACCTTTGAAGCAGAGAATCTTTGAGAAAAGCAATGTCCAAACTCAAAAAACCCACATGAGATGCTGCCGATATTATGCTACTAATTTCCCAAAAACAATACAAAACTGAGATTGATTATGTCAAAATACATATAAAAATTGTAATTTAGACAACAATACCTGAAATTAGAATCCTTAGAGAAACAAGAAGCACAGGTGAAAAATATCGACCCCGAACCAAAATAGCCTATACTCTAACAGACACTAAACAAACATCTATACACTCTAAATAAAAGAAATGATTCATCAAAATTTTTTAAATGAAAACTTAACTGGAAATTGCATTGACCACTTTCACAAGAGAACAGAGAAGCAAGACAGAAGGCCAGAAACGAGTTCCACTCCAAGGGTTTCCTTTGCACAAGAACATTCTGTGAAGTTCCTACAAGCCCTCAAGATAACTGTGGCTACTGAAGCAGAAGAAAATTTTAAGTTTCTTACGAAATCGAAAGAAAGATTAAAAAAAGGATTTTATGCTCTGTTATAGTATTTTTCTTAGGAATTTAAACAACGAAAACATCTATAATATGATTCTATAAACAAATTATGAGCAACTTCTTGGAGTAAGTCAATAGTATCTTTTAAATCTAAAATTATACAAAAGTTAGTTCCTCCATTTTCAGGAAATTCCATTTTCTTATGGTGTATGTTGATGCTGCTATAGGAAAACATGCTTGTGTGCAGACCCAGTTAAGCTGAAAGGAGCTCATAGCATGATGATTTTTTTTAAGAAATAGCTGAGGATTATCATCTTCTCAAGTTACAGGTCCACATGACCTTTACACCCTTTCTAAAAATCATTGAAAGAAAAATTAATTGAAGTCAGATATCCGAAAATGGATCACCCTAGTATGAATTCCAGCTTCCCCTCGATCAAAATAGTCATTCTATACTGGATCGAAGTACCCTAAATAGAATCATCTTGTAACGACCCTGTTGTGTGCTCTACATGTCTAGACCCTTAATATGATCACCACACTCACGTCACATGTGCATTAACTATAATCCTAAAATTTAAACAAACAGTAAGATTCAATAATTAGTATAATGAGATCAATAAATTTAAAAAAAAGGATCTTGTGCATCCACAGTTCAAGAATTCTACATCAAGCAAAAGCAGAAATTGAACAAACCTAACGATTAATCATCAGAAGGTTTAAACCCAGATCAATTCTACACCGTAAAAAACTATAAAAATATCAAAAAAAATCGAGGAAAAATAGGGGAATTAAGGGGGAGAGATGGAACGAACCCTAGGCGCAGAGCAGGAGAAAGGGACCATGAAAGATGGCAGCTTGGAAAGCAGTGGTCGGATTTCCACCCAAAAAACCCCCCAAATTTTTTCACATTGACCAACGCAATTGACAGCCCTGAGAGGTGGGGGCGGCGGGAGATGGGGGCGTGCGGAGTGCCAGGAGATGGTCGACGGGGGATTTTTTCCCTCGAAGGTGCTGATCTTCTTCCCCTTTGAAAGCATGAGAGCGGTGGCCGGATGCGGAGAGGATGGCCGAGGGAAGTGGGTGGGGAACGGATCTAGAGGGTGACGCGGAAGGAAAGGGCGGAAGCTTGACGAAGCGCGTGCAACGGGGAAGAGGTGGGCAATAAGAGATCAGTCGCGCGGTGGCCATGATTCCTTGCCGACACAAAGAGGAGCGTTATCTTTTGTGGCGGGAGGAAGGGAAACGGAGTTAAAGAAGTTAGGGGCGGGGTAGGGTTTCTTATGCGTTATGTTTGGGGCGGAATTTTTAGGAGGCGGGGGTTGAATTTCGATTTTGGTGGGAAAATTTGGTTTTCTTTTTTTACGAGTCAAAACATCCTAGACGGAAATTTCCGTCTAGGATACTTGGTCATATTTAAAAAAAATTAAATATATAAAAACCGTCTAGGATACTATTCTAGACGGAAATTTCCGTCTAGAATATTTTATCCTAGACGGAAATTTTCCGTCTAGAATATTCCAAACTAGACGGAAAAATTTCCGTCTAGAATATTCCGTCTACAAAACTTGATTTTCTACTAGTGGTAATTTTTCTGTTTTTATTATTGTTTGGCGACTACTTTTTATAGAGTAAAAAAGGTGCCCGTTGAGATTACAGATGGAGAGAGTTATCAGTTATAATTACTTATTTGGATACGTAAAAATCCCCACTTCCTTAGTTTATTAACTGGTCATTTGATGTGGCTATTAATTTCTTCCGACACCTAGCACCGTCAACTATCAACCACTCCTCCCCACCACACATACAAAAACCTCGTCTGCCCACAGAGAGAAAGGTAACAGATCAAACCTCAGCGCCCCTCCACCCCCGCACCCAAAAAAAAAAAAAGAAAAAGGAAAAAGGAAAATGGAGGAAGAAGAAGCAAGAAATTGGAAAGAAATGGAGGTAGATTGCCTAATCAACATCTTCCAACGCTTAGACCTCCAAGACCTGATCCTCAGCCTCCCTTTCGTCTGCAAATCTTGGTCCAAAGCCTCTACCGATCCTCTCTGCTTTCGAATCCTCGACATCCCATCCCTCACCTTCTTTCCTTGGACTAGCCTGGCTAAGCAGTTCTCCCCTCTTTACTCGCTTTCGAATTTCTCTTTATCGTCCTTCATCAAATACTTCGTCCGTCGAAGCTGCGGGTCCCTCGTCGAGCTCCGTCTGCCCGCAGATTTCAGCCCGACCGTCGACGACTTGGCCCGCGTATCAAACACGTGAGTACTGCTAGCATATACCAGCAATATATAGCCGTGAGATATATATTCGTTTCGGCTGTTATTTAGTTTATTTAGCTCGTTTTATTTATTGTAGATGTCAGAGGTTGAAAGTGATCACTTTGCCTAAGCTGATGCTCGAACACGAAGTCCACATCACAGAGCTCGCCGCAAAGTGGAAGGAGCTTGAACGTCTTGAAATGGGATCGAAGCCATCGCCATTTACACGATTAGCCGCTCGGATCAGTACCAACTGTAAGAAATTTAGAGCATTGAAAATGGCGGGATCGATTAAGAGAGAGGATGCGACGGCGATCGCGGGTTGTTTTAAGGGGATTAAGGAGTTGGATTTGAGCAGGGCGTATTTGCCTAAAGAGCACCTGGTTGTGATCGTCAAGGGATGCAAAGAGATTGAGAAATTGATTTTGAACGAGTGCGTCGGGTTTGATTCTGGGGACGAGGAGATTAGGAAGCTGGTCGATGGGATTAAGATTTTTGAGAGTCGGGGGTCGGTGGTCTTTGATGATTATGACTTTGAGAATGATGACTGTGATCCGTTGAATGTTTGTGTTATGTGAAGATGGAGCGTTGCAAATCAATCATGTAAAATTAGAATTTAGAGTCTCTTCGTAAATTTTTTTTTTTTTTTACAGAGACCGTTATTTTTAATCACGATTGTCATTTGTAAGATGTTTAATTTTGTACGATTTTCATTCGCCAGCAATTTTCTTTGGACCGTGGGCGGCGTATAGCACTGTTGGCGAGTAATTTAGTGTGATTGATTGATCATAATTTGGCCCCTACCGATGTTACATCACCACATAAATCCACCACGTAGCCTATTAAATTTGAGGTTGGTTCAATAGATATAAAATTTAGGTAGCAATACTTGTCACCTAATAATAACGCATGACTCCTTAATACGTTAGCTTATGATGGGTCGAGATTTTAGTTTCTATTGTATTATTGTTAGATATAGCGATATTACTTTTTAAGGTTATTTATGTAATTTAATAGGTAGTTACGATTCGGTTTTGAGTAAAAAAGGAGGATAAATAATGCAAGTATAGAGGATATATAATATTGAAATGTCTAAATATTATTGGATATTCATGGCTAAAGACATAGTCTTTCTATACTAAAAATCACAGACGTTGTACTAATCGTGTACAAAACATGTACATATGACTGTGGTAAGAACACTGATTTCTTAATTCATTCCACAATCATCAATAGTTATTGGGTGGATCAAAATCTTTTTGAAGGTCTACCAAATTATGAATGATACCTTGCAGCACTTGGTAAGGACACAGAAAAAAAGTCAAATTTAAGTAAGCCGCCACCTAACGCTCTCCTAATTTATCAACTTCAAAAGGACTCGCTAGTCAATTTCATTCACCAACAAGGAAATCGACTTCAAATTTGAGACTGAACGTGCGCAAAATTTTCAACCTGAGGCGCTCTAAAAGGTACAGGTTTAGCTACTCCCCTTCACTAACAATTAAATCTAGAGATTTCTCTTACCTCTTTTCTGTTCCGAAAACAAATTGGATGTCCAAATCTCAAACCTAATACTACAACAACAAAGGAATTACGTGCATAAAACAAAATTGTGAAAGCACCAATCAAAACGCCCAGACTCCTCCTCATACAGCCTTCATGTTAGGCTTTGTAGGTACCATTAGGGCCCACTTCAACACACTTTCAACTTTTGTGGAGGCAACTTTCTTTTTCTCCAGGAACAAGCAGCACTGAGCCATCTTTCAAACCTGAAATCTAACAACTACAACAAGAATTGTGGGTTAAATCTTAATCTACTGCAAAACATAATCTCCATCACATAACATAAGAGTATATAATAATGAGAATTTTTATGGTTAGGCCTTGACCTTAAGCATTGTAGATACAATCAGTATCCCACTAACACTCACTTTCAGCTTTCTTCTGGAGATCACTTATTCTTTTTCCAACGGACCCCCGCACTCGGCCAACTTTCAGAGCAGGCAATGAAAATTTACCTACTACTCAGCATGATGCGTCATCATTAGGAGTAAAAGGATCATTTGCACTTTAAAAACCCCAAAGTTTCACCCCTTTTCAACTTTCATATCCTGAAGTTCTATTATGATAGTTTGATACTCCAAAGCGCAAAATAGTTGACAACAGTTTTGTTCGAGAATGCCAACATAAGAAAAGCAAACCGAAACAACTTTTTAAGCCAAATTTCGGCCTTTTGAGCTTGGGGAAAACAAGGAACACACTTTGGACTTCAGGGGTGTCGAATAGGCAAATAAACGTCAATTTCAAAAGTTTGGAGTATCAAAGTGTCAAAATAGAACTTCAGGGTATCAAATTTAAAAAAGGATTTAAACTTTGGAGTATTAAAACTGCAAATAACCCAAAAGAAACAGAATGAAAAAAGAGAACAGGTTTGCAATATGCCAATCTAATTCACTGTCCAGCTCCCAAAAGTACTGCCTTCAACAATGGATTTCTTCAGTCCTCGAAAGGACATGTCTCATTTCTCGAATCGGGTCAATGCACTCGTGTATAGAAATTATTTAACTGGAAAATTTGTCCATGTGCCCTCCTTTTAACCATCTTGTTCAGAAGTCTTTTAACTGTGATGGCGTCGTCCATTAACAGAAGACAGACTAAGTGACTTGGGAGCGCGTCAATCATCGCAACTTTTGCTCAGAGGACAGCAAAGGAAAGAAACAGACAGAGTGAAAGTTAAAAGTATAATCATGCAAGATGAAAGTAGCATGTCTGAAAAACTAACAACATAATACAAGCACTTGCAGTATCCTAATGGCAATCGTAATACGGAAAAAAATAATAATAATAAATAAACATGATGGAGATGCTAATGGTATCACTAAGACAGTAACCTTGGCAGATAAATGTTGGCAATAGCTGGAAGTCTGGGACCAAATATCATACAAGCACAAAATAGTCATAAAACCATAAAATTACAGCCCATAATTGATGTCAGTATTCAGTACAATAAGGCACGAATTTCAAGGACTGTGTTTCAAATCTTAGAAGTGCCTTCTTCATCCAGAGGTTACAGGTTAAGAATTATTGAATTAGTGGAAGAGTGTAAATGAAAGTTGAAGGTTCAAGAAAAATTAAAAAAAATGAAGGACTACATGCTTCATTTTCAGTTTCGCCACGTTAACCTTCCTTTGTTGCCATCATAGATAAATTAACATTGTTCACTGAATCAAACGAAATTAACATTGTTAACTGAATCAAACGAAAAACCTATATGTCACATGACTCACATCCTAAGCAAAAAGTGTCACATCAGATACAGGATAAGAAAAACTGACCACATATGAGGTCAACGTAGATGAAGGCTCAACTTTCCTCTAAAATATAATTGAAGCTCTCGTTAATTAGAATGTTTCTCTTCAAGTTACCGTTGACTGCCCCCTCATTGTTATTGCCTTCTTTTGTGATGGCTTTCTAGAGTTCATACTCAATTACTCCACCCAAAGCATAAAAAAGAACGGGATCCAAGTGAACTATAGAACACACAATATAGCAGTCTAGATGGTATGTGTGAACACAAAAAACCCACTATAGAACAAACAATATAGCAGTCTGGATGGTATGTGTGAATACAAAAAACCCATCTTTGAAAAGATAAGATCATGAGAGGAAGATCACAAAAATTCAGCAATTGCAACTGATAAAGGATATAACAAATCTATCTATGAAGTTATGAGAGATTTGTTCACATTACCAATTATAAATCTTCCTAACTAATAATACTATGTTTTGCAGTCCAAAATATAACCTTATGCACCTCAGCTAGAAAAAAATGGATATAAAAATATCATGGATTATTAAATTGTAAGACAAGAATAAAAACCAATATGGAAAAGAAAAGATTTTCCCCCGTGAATACAATATTTTCCCCCCGTGAATACAATATTCAAACACATCCTTTTTCTACCTACCACTAAAGAGAGACATACCTCTGCACTTGTGGAGTATGGATTCCATTATTTTGTGATATGTTGATCTTCAAGAGATGGATTTCAAATATTATCTGTGGCAGTTATACATAGATTTCCACTCCAGAGAAATTGTGAATGCTACATAAGCTGATACGGGTGTATCTTCTCTTCGGGAGCTTAGCGATCCTCATGGGAGCTTGAGGATAGATGATTCTCATGATATCTTGAGAATAGAGTAGAGGAGTCATGGACGAGGCCATTGGAGGTGACGAAGTCAAAGGATTTGACAAAACTACAGGATCTGCAGGTGGACTCTGGCCGGTCGACCGGCTTGGTCACGGCGGTCGACCGCTTAGTGCACAGGCTCAGACTATGTCTCGGGACTGAGAGCGGTCGACCGATGATGGTGCTGCGGTCGACCGGAAACACTGTAATCGATTTTCCAGTTTTTCGTCATTCTGACCGGTCGACCGCCTTGGGCACTGCGGTCGACCGCGTAGCGGTTCCGGGCCTGGGTCTGTTTCCTGCTCCAGTTGGGATTTCTGTTTAGTATAAATAGAAACACGACTTTTCTAGGGTTTAGAACTCAGATTGTAATCAGAAAAGAGATCAGGGAGGTTGTTCTTTGATCTAGAGAGATTGTGAGAGAGAGATTTTGTAAATCCAATTGATTCTCATAATCTAGAGAAGGTATTTTCCTTCGCCCTAATTATAACTCTTGTGTTCTTCAGTCGTTTTCTTCTTTACCCACTCTTGATAATTCCGCGATCAAGAGTGCTCGCACGGCGACTCGTATCAAGTTGGTATCAGAGCACTAGATCCTGTGAAGGGGGGAACTGTGTATGGTCCTTACTCGCTCACAGTACAAGAAGCTTGGCGAGATCCTTAATTCCTCGGAGGGGGTCCAGAAATTAAGGAAGGAGAAGATGTCTGAAGCAGATAATTCAACAAGACTTGATGCCATGGAGAAGCAGATTGAGACGATCGGGACGACTCTTACCCAACTCGTGGGTCTCATCAACGGAGGAGACAAAAAGGAGGAATCTTCTTCGAAGGGTAAGAAGGGACTCTTCGAATCCGATAAGGAGAGCGAGAAAGCTTATTCAGAGGGGGAGACTGAGATGGTCAAGACTGCTGGACATCAAGGGGGTAAGAATCATTACCAGAATCTGAAGATTGACTTCAAGGTTGAGATTCCTGTTTATGATGGGAGTATCAATATGGAGAAGCTTGATGATTGGATCAAACGCATGGAGATGTACTTCACTCTCTATGGATATTCATCCAAGGAGAAAATAGTGTTCGCGACATTGAAGCTTTCAGGGCACGCGTTGACGTGGTGGAAATCCTATTGCAAACAAGAGAAGAAAGCGGCGTCGTGGAACAAGTTCAAGGAGCTACTTCGGAAACAGTTTTATCCAGTGGGGTTCCTTGAGGAGCGTTGGTACAAGTGGTATGGCTTGCGCCAAAAATTTAATCAGACCGTTCAAGAGTACACGACGGAGTTCCAACAACAGGCGATGGTCCTAAACATCGCAACGTCAGAATACCCCCATCTTCATGAAGTACATGGCGGGTCTGAATGATTACATCCGGAAGGAGATGAAGCTGTTTTCAGTGGAGACAATCGCAAAGGCGAGCGTGAAGACCATTGCCATTGAGGGCCGGCAAAAGAAGGGCAACGAGACAAAGGGGGATTCCAAACCAACGGGGAGCAAGACGGGTGGCTCTCAGTCTAAGGATGAGAAGAAGAAGGGTGACTCGGGGAAAGCAGGATTGACATGCAATCACTGCAAACAGACAGGGCACGTGGCTGATCGTTGCTGGGATAAGTATCCTCATCTGAAGCCAAAAGGATTGAAGAAGAAGGAGGAGAAGAAGGCGTACGTGATAGCACAGGGTCCGAAGGAGGTTCCCGGGATGACCGAACCCAATAGCAGTCTCAACCTTATGGCCGGGAAGCAGACCACCAAAGAAGATGACGACCTGAGGGAGCAGCTCTTTGTTCTGAAATTGCAGGTCAAGACCAGCTTAGTGGATGCTATTGTAGATCCAGGGAGTCAGAAAAATCTGATATCTGAGGCATTAGTACAGAAGCTGGGATTGAAGACGGTGAAGCATCCGAAGCCCTATCCATTAGGGTGGATTCAGAAGGAGGCGGGATTGAGTGTGGTGAACCAGTGTTCATTCAGATTTGCACTCCACGAGTCGTATATTGACGAGGTCACATGCGACGTGGTTCCGTTAGATGTTTGCCAAGTTATTTTGGGCAATCCTTATTTGTGGGATAGATACGCAGTATATGATCGGCGAGCCCAAAAGTACACGTTCAACAAGGATGGCGAGCAATTCATTTTTCGTTCAGCATCTCTCCCACAGGAGACGAGCTTGGTGACAGTGACTCAGGCTAAGAGGTTGGTGAACGCGGGCAGGAAGTTCGTTTTATTGTTCATTCGGCCGTATGAAGAGCAGCTGAGTAGGACGTGCTTGTCCACCTTGAGCAAGCTCCAGGAGGGAGATCTTGACAGGTTGAAGGTCAAGTATACGGACTTGTTTTTGGAAATCACAGGACTACCACCACGTCGAGGTATAGAGCATGAGATTATGTTGACCGGGGAGAGTTCCTTACCTAACATAGGCCTATACCGCACATCAGTACTAGAGTCCGAGGAGATCAAGAAGCAAGTTCAGGAGCTCTTGGAGACAGGAGTGATTGTGCCAAGTTGTTCGCCTTGCGGGTCACCAGTGTTGTTGGTGCCCAAAAAGGATGGAGGCTGGCGCATGTGCGTGGATTACCGGGAGCTCAACAAGATAACCATCAAGAATCGTTACCCATTACCACGGATCGATGATCTTATGGACCAGTTGGAGGGAGCGAGGTTTTTCACGAAGCTGGATTTGAAGTCTGGTTACCATCAGGTGAGGATTCGGGAGGAAGACACTTGGAAGACTGCGTTCAAGACCAAGCAAGGCCTGTTCGAGTGGTTGGTGATGCCGTTTGGATTGTGCAATGCTCCGGCTACCTTTATGAGGCTTATGAATAATTTGTTGCGACCCTTTATAGAGGATTTTGTGATAGTTTACCTTGATGATATCTTGGTGTACAGCAGGACTTGGGAGGAGCATCTCGTTCATGTTGAGAAGGTATTTGAAGTGTTGCAGGACGGACAGCTGAAGCTCAACGGGAAAAAGTGCGAGTTCGGGAAGGACGAGTTGGTGTATCTCGGCTTCATCGTAGGGAAGGGCCAGCGGAGGATAGATCCAGGCAAGGTGGAGCCGCCGATAAGGTCTTTATTGGTGGCGACGCGTATTCAGCCATTGGTTCCTTTGGAGTATGTACAGCTGTATGCATCTAGTAGGGACTTCGGTAGTGTGTTTGAGCAGGCGAAGGCTGGTCGAAGGGGGGAGTATGCACTTGGAGAAGATGGCTTGTTGTATCGTGGGACATCACTATGCATTCCGGAAGATGGTGATAGGTTGCAGTGGATTCGGGAAGCGCATACCTCGCGTGTGCAAGGGCATTTTGGCATTCAGAAAACGCTTCTCAATCTACGGCGACATGTGTTTTGGCCACGGATGCTTGATGATGTGACCAAGTATGTTGGAGGGTGTAAGTTATGCTGTATTTCGAAGCCTTCTAACAGAAAGAGGGGATTGTACCTACCATTACCGGTTCCTTCTAGGCCGTGGGAGAGCATTTCTATGGATTTTCTAGGAGGGTTACTGACTACCAAGCGTGGGCATGACTATTTGTACGTTGTGGTGGACCGATTCAGCAAGATGGTGATATTGATTCCTTGTAAGAAGACCGTGACGGGAGCGGGTGCAGCACAATTGTTCTTTGAGCATGTGTGGAAGCACTTTGGGTTGCCGAGCTCGATTATTTCGGATCGGGATAGCCGTTTTCTCGGGCATTTTTGGGATTCTTTGTGGAGTTTGATGGACACTAAATTGAAGAAGAGCACGGCCTTTCATCCACAAACAGACGGACAAACGGAAGTTGTCAATCGGACTATGGTGCATATGTTGCGGGGGTATAATTCCAGGCATCCAAAGACTTGGGATGAGAGTTTACCATATTTGCAGTTTGCTTTCAATCGGGCGATTCATGGATCTTCCGGAAAGTCACCGTTTGAGACTTGTTATGGATTCTTACCACCGAGTCCGTTTGATCTCGTGTTTTCAAGTGAATCTACGATGGACGGCAAGGAGGGGAATGAAAGACAACGGGCTCAGCGAATGCCACGGTTGAAGCTCAATTGAAGAAATCGCAAGCTAAGTACAAGGCGAAGCATGATCAACATCGGGCTCCTTGTAACTTTGATAAAGGCGATATGGTATGGCTAAAATTAGGTAAGGAGAAGCTCAAAGGAGAAGGGAAGAAGTTGAAGCCTATTCGTTATGGTCCATTTCGGATTATCGATCAGATTGGCGACAACGCTTTTCGTTTAGATTTGCCACCTTACTTAGGCATGTATTCGGTGATCAATGCCGAGTACTTGAAGTTGTTTGAGCCTCCATTATTGGATGATGAAGGTGATGACAAGATGATCTTACCGCATGTTGAAGACTTGTGGTTTGATAGAGAGGAGCCACTGAAAGAAGATTGCATTTTGGAACGGAAGACGACCACGACGAGGCGGGGGACGAAGGAGTCGTTTCTCATTGGACGTCAAGGTCAGGTCCCTAGCAAGGCCAAGTGGTTCAACAGAGAAGGAGGGGCTCGCGAGTTCCCTCAGCTGAAGTTCTAACTTGAATGGGACTTCAAGTTCCTAAAGGGGGGACCCATGATACGGGTGTATCTTCTCTTCGGGAGCTTAGCGATCCTCATGGGAGCTTGAGGATAGATGATTCTCATGGTATCTTGAGAATAGAGTAGAGGAGTCGTGGACGAGGCCATTGGAGGTGACGAAGTCAAAGGATTCGACAAAACTACAGGATCTGCAGGTGGACTCTGGCCGGTCGATCGGCTTGGTCACGGCGGTCGACCGCTTAGTGCACAGGCCCAGACTATGTCTCGGGACTGAGAGCGGTCGACCGATGGTGGCGCTACGGTCGACCGGAAACACTGTAATCGATTTTCCTTCATCCTAATTATAACTCTTGTGTTCTTCAGTCGTTTTCTTCTTTACCCACTCTTGATAATTCCGCGATCAAGAGTGCTCGCACGGCGACTCGTATCATAAGCAACCGTCCAAACTGGCTCTTGACAAACATTTACAGAAGCCAACTCGCTACTTATGTATGTTTCAAACGAATCATGATTCAAATTAAATGCATCCAACCAACAAGCAAGGTTTTAAATGTCGGATGTCGGGTTCATGTCGGACGGCTGAAATCCATATCGGATAGCGAAAATCGGGGATATATCGGGGGACATGGACTAAATATTGAATTACCATATCGAGTGGTGCACATATGTATAATATCATGTCCTAAATGTAATCTAAGCATTCCTAAATTCAATATAAGCATATTTTACAAATTCTAGAGGCGACGCTAGCGATGGGTGGATTCCGACGTCGCAGGGAGACAGTGTCGGAGCTCTTCTTATTCTTCTTCGTCTACTCTGGGTCCTTCGGATGAGTCACCGACCACCCTCTTCCCTTTATCCTGACGATGGGATACACTGTCGCCCTCGGGTTCGGTTAGGGTTCGAATTTTGGGGCGCAACGGGAGATGGACGACGGGGGTCCGAGATGAAGGTGGGGGAAGGGCGTTGTCGTGATCGGTTCCCAAGTCCGTTGTAGCCCTAATTTTTCTCTTTTCTTTCTATCGGGTTCATAAGAAATCCTTAAACATGAGAACTAGTCAAACGAGCTTGGGTTTTTATCACTAAATCCAAACCCGATAACAAAAAACAGATCTTAAAATAGAAGAGCCATATCGGCCGATTTTTAAAGGCTAAAAAATCGGCCGATATGCCCGATATAGCCTCGATATTTCCGATTTAGCTCTGAAAACCGACATACGAGTTGAAAACGCTCATGTCGTGTCGCTCAAGCTCTCAAACCGACATGTCGGCCGACATTTAAAACCTTGCCAACAAGGTTCGGGATTCATTAGCATCTCAAGTACAAGTAATCTAATAGCTAGATTGGGTTTCAAATTCCATGTTTCTCAACTGCATCGCCTCCAAAAGTATATGAAATTATGAATTTCCATTTCAAAATTCAAACAAGCAAATGGGCGACCACAGAATATATAGCATGGAAGTTTTATTCTTTTTCTTTTTCTTTTTTATTCGTAGAACTTTCCCCCTCAAGACTATGTATGTTTATTATATGAGATGAGTTAGACAAATAACAAAAATATTATTTTTTAAAAGAAGAGGAAAAATTAGCAATATCAACTTAACATCTACTTCAATAATTATCAACATGCAAGCATCTGGTATTTATGAATACAATAAGATCAAAAGGCCATGAGAGAGGCAGTGTTCTCAAAAGATGGTTGTTGAGATTTTTTTACAACCAATAGATTTGTAGAAAACCACATATACTAAGGAATTCTAATTTTTTGTCCCTTTTTCGGGTATCTAAGATCTTCAGTAAGTACTGTAGCATGCAAAGCAGTGCTATATGGGTTTTGAGTCCTGCATTCAGAAATTTCTAATGTTTACTCGAGGTGAAACTTTTTGTAATACAGCTTCGCATTTAAATAGCTATGCCAAAGCATTCTTGCGGACAAGCATGAGGACCTTAAGTGCATGGTTTCTTTTGATTAGAGGTTACTTCAAATGCATCCAATATTATAGTTAGGCTTGTGATAGTAATGCTGATTACCAACCCAGTACCAAGAAACAAGTTACATGGGGATACATTAGAGAAAACCAATTAACATGTATATTGCTCCGCATGTATATTGCTCCGTGAATAAATTCTAAAACGAAGAGAACTATCATTTACCACGTTATTAATGGAGATACAGGATACTAGACAAATTGCCCAGCAACATGCTTAAAAATAAGAGACAAAAATACTATAAGACACAGAAAATAATACTCACAAGGAAACTGAAGAGCAACATAACATACAAAACTTCAAAGCCTACAGGTATTTATAAGTTACAACGAACTTTCAGGATACTTTCATTCATTTTCAGGACTAAACCGCGGATTGGCATTCCACAATCTAGCTCTCCCTCCCATGAAGTAAAGACATTCAATGACGGGCATCTGTATCCAATTCATCATGGCGGAAAAGAAAAGAATGTTTAGAGCTATTGTTACCTTATAATTATACTTTTCACCAAATAATTTCTTTTTTCTCTTTACTAATGTGTGATGTGCCATAGGCCAATAACACATGAAGGGGTCATTAAAAAAAATGTACGGATGAGTGTTAACTGAAAAGAGAAGAAAGTAAGTTTTCTCGTCGCACTGAAAGCAATCTGAGTGAAACAAAGCATTATAATTGTTAGGTATCCTCACAGATGAGAGTCAATATGATCCATAACATTTTCTAGCTTGAATTTAGACATGATAAGTTGAACATGTAGAAAAGAGTTACGGAAACTCAACACTTACTCTTTGCAGACATAGACCAAATCCCTTAAGAGGAAAGTGACTTTCAGGAAGAACCAGCCTTGTGGCTAATTTATGACTGCGACTTATAATGTACTTCAAAAACCCTCTGAATGCAAATTTCTCGACACGATAGGCCCGCATGAACTTCTCATTGAACGACGAACCTGCCCACAGATCTATTGCACGGAAATCTAAGATTTTCCAACAAGCAGGATCAAGCGAAGCTTCATACCAAGATTTACACACAAAAGGAACTCCCAAGGTCAGGTCATCAAGACTTAGCCTGCCAAACACACTCACCAAGCAGTTAATTGGCAGGTCCTCCCATTTTCTTCCGTCAACAACTTCCTCTCCATCCGATGGCTCTTTGTTCCCACTTTCTTTCTTAAACCTGAAAAATATATGTTTGCGGTACATCCATATTAATTCAGTTATTTTTCCTCAATCTAACCTTTTGAAAGTAAGATGACAAGCAAACACCCCCCTACAGTATCATCCACCTCATGATCTTGCAGTCTTCATTCAGCTAACTCTCAGCAGATATCATTTTTAACAGTAAGGAACGATATCAAATATATCTTTTGATAGCAAAATAGTAAAGTAAGTAAAGCAACCAGGGTTTGGGGCCTCAAAACAAAACATTATGAAATTTTCTTTTCCATTTATCCAGCAGCCAGTAACCCTAGATCATGTAGCATAAAATATGGCCCTAATTTGAAAAACTGATTGTTGTTTATAAGGAGGTTCAATTGATCAGCAAATTATTTTGAGACCGCAAAGAATGGGACAGTTTCTCGATTGCTGCTACTAAAAAGAACCGAAAATTTTCCCAAATTCAAAAGTAAAAGAACAGGGCATGAAATATTAAGAGAAGAGAAGGGGACTCACCTTTTGGGGCTTCGATCAGAGAGATCGGTGCTGGTTTCAGATTCATCCATGGGAAGACGATCTCTTGCAAGAATTTGAGATCAGAACTTACCGGGGATTTCTTGGGGTTTTTTCGATATCAGTCCCACCGTATCTTTCATATTATGAATTAGTACCCCATATGCATATTTTGAACTAGGGCCCAAAATCTTTATATTTTGAAATTTGTCACCCAACCCTTCGTAGTATTTTGATATTTCAAACTAGTCACATTAATTTTTATAAATTGACACTTGTCCCCCAATTCTTAGTCCGCAAAATCTTTGAGTGATTTGAAATTAGTCTCCCAAATCTTTATATTTTGATTCTAGTCCCTGAAATATATAAAATATTTTGAAATTATTCCCCAAAGCTAGCTACGGGAGCTAATTTCAAAACACTTAAATGGCTTGGGAGATAATTAGACTCAAAATGAAGTTTTGAGACGCTGTTTCAAAATGCTTAAGTATTTGGTAGACTAATTTCAAAATATAAAGATTTGGGTGATTAATTTCAAAGTATCAAAGATTTTGGGGATTAATATCGGCAAAACCTTTTTATTAGGGAAGTTTTTTTTTATTTATTTACTTTCGCGTGTCATTAGCAAGATTCATGGAACCCATGCCAAGGAATTTCTTTTCACATGGGCCGGGCCGGAGAGGCGTGATCCAATAAAGTCCAGTGCGTGCGCGTTAACTCACTTTCCTCTATCTTCTTGCTTTGTTTTCTTTGTTTTGCATTGAACATTTCAGCTGAGATTTGAATTTAAACGTTTTCCACGCACACCCAGCACGTAAACAAAGTTATACTATTTTTAATTTGCTCCTCTGTACGTATTTATTTGCTATGCATTGTTTGTTACTTTTCGAAAAAAGCTTAGCCGGCCAGGCCCGGCCTGTTAGCTTAACTCGTTCAGTCTTCGTTTTATTATGTACATATTGATCCATTCACTTGATAAACATTGAATAGTGCTGCTAAGGTACTAAATATGATTCAATTATCAGAAAATTGCCATTTTGCATTATTGCAAGGCATTTGAGTGTCCGGATTTAATGAAATGAAACAAAACAAAAACAATAGACCGACGGACTACGCACCATTGGCCGTACATTGGGTTTGCGTTCGCATGTAATTGGATGAAAGTACTTGGAAAGTTTAAATTATGGAGCTCTGGAGTAACTTTCTCAAATTTTCTCTACTTGATTGCACTTCTAAAAAAAATATAAAAATTCCGATGCATCACAACTCTTCAAACATAGGAGCTAGAAGTAGAATAGTTTAGTTAGAAAGTGAAAAAAAATCTGTCAGGAATCCAATTCAATACAAACCAAATAAAGAAAAATCTCAAGAAATTTGTGATAAAATGTAGGGGTTTTTCCGATATTGTTCTTTTAAATATTTCATATTTTCACATTAGTCCCTTGCATAATTGAAACTGCTATGAGGTCCCAACTTCTTAAGGTTTTTGAAATTAGTCCATCATACCATTGGAATTTCTATTAGGCACCCCAGTTCTTAGGTTATTTTGTAATAAGTTGCTCACGTCAAGCATGGAAGAAGCAAACAATTATGGGAAATTAGTTCCCCAAATTATTGAAAAATCACCGCTAGTTTCCCGAATTCTGATAAGGTGTTTCAAAATAACCCTTGTAATTGCTACACTCCCCCTTGATTGGAGGGATTAAATTCAAAATTATTTAGGAATTCGGGGACCTGATAGTAATTTTAATGATTTGAGGGACCTGATAGCAATGTCAATGGTTTGGGGGACTAAGTCAAAATGCAAAAGATTTTAAAAAGTTATTTCAATGTATTCCTTCACGATGCGTCCACTCTCCTCCCATTCCAGAGAACCCCACATCAAAAATGTCAACAACACAAGCCACCAACAAACAACCGGTCACAAACTCCCCAGTACAAATCCCCCGCTTCTTCGCCCATGGAACTGCCCCCCTCCGACCCCGACGGGATGGACCCAAACCAGGCCCAACCCCAAGCCCATCACCGAGCCCCATTCCCCGCCCGCACCCGCGCTTGCCACTTTGACGGCAACGGCAACTCCCACACCATCGCCTTCAACCTCAATTCCTCCTCGGCCCATGGGCCTCAGTTCAACTGGTACCACATCGAGCTCCCCAAAACCAGCCAAAAGCTCTCAATCTCAGCCCAAACCCTAATCTCCCTCCTCTGCCCTCCTCTCAAGCTCCAAGACATCCTCTCCCTCGCCAGCGCCGGCCCCTTCTGCGGCCTCGTCGACGGCGCCCTAATCTTTCGCCTCAAATCCTCGTTGACGCTGCGACTCGCCGCCAGGGTTACCGAGAACTCGGTGGTCAGCGTGTCGTTGGGCCGGGTGCCGAGGCTAGGGTTTGTGTCGATGGGCCGGAGTTTGCTGTCGGAGATACCGAGGCTGGAGGGGACGAAGGGGGGAGGGGTGGAGATCGGGGAGGAGTTGTTGGAGTCGCTGTTGGGGATGAATTTCGAGGGGAGGAGGACGGGGATGCGGCGGTGCCGAGGAGGGCGGGGGAAGCTGGTGCATGTTGTGGATGTGCACGTGGATCAGGTGCAGGACGCTGTCATGAAGTTTGAGATGGAGTTGGATTCCGTCGAGCTGGAACTCGATAGAGGTAAAGATTACTGTCTCTGATTTTTGGATCCATGAGATGTTTTTCATTGATTTCTATGAGTTTGTGTTGGTGTGATCTCTAATACATGTTGAAAGAACCATGTGGATAAAGATATGCGTAGATGGAAGAAAGCGAGGACATGTGTAAGGGAACAGACGAAACAGAAATGGCATGAAAGATTAGAGCCATGCAATGCAAGTTTTCACCATATTGCTGATAATGCAACATAAACAAATAGTTAATAATTATAATAGGAGGTAGGGAGAGAAGTGTCGGTGTGATGAACCAGTTTATGGCATGGGTAACTTGTTGTATATCCATAATGTATTAGATCGAGGAAATTTTTTTTGCCTTTCACCTTGAACTCGATGGAGTTTCTTCTGAAATTTGGGATACAATAACAGAGGTGAGGAGGAGTCTAGATTCATGTCTAACCCTCTCCAATATCAAAATATTTGTAGATGATGACTGGATGATAAACTAAAGGAAATAAGTAGTAGAAGGTACCCTATTGAAGAAGAACCAATTTACTACCTTTAAGATTTTGCAAAGGGATGGGGAACAACCAAAGTTTTGTAAGTGGAGATGAGTGATAACTAATAAATCTGAGGCGTATGCATATGGATTATTATGGATGTGCATGTATGAAAGAATATGACAAACTCTAGAATAGGATAAATAGCACGAAAGAGAAGCGTAGCGTCACCTAATAAAAATAAGAAGTGTCACCCAATTCAAGTTCTTGCCATATTGCTGATAAATGATAACGCAACATAAACAAATAGTTGACAGTTATAAAGAAGGGAGGAGATAAAATGTGTGCGTGCACGCGTATGTGTGATACTGATGTACCCATACCTCACATGATACTTAGTTCATCTTTATAAGGGTGCTGCATATCTAGGATCCATGTTACAACTAGCTTTGCCATCTTTTCATGTCATGCAGATCCGTGTTGACTTAAAAATAATAACTCAGCAGGTTTAAATAATCACTGGTACAAATCTCTCTCTTCTATTGGCCTGGATAACTGCCAAGCCAAGTTTTTATGTTGTATGAAATGAATACCAGAGATTTTCACATTGTTAATCATGAGTACAGGGACAGAGCCAATTATGGGTCAAATGGGCCCTCGTTCCCCTTGGAATAATAAAAAAAATCAAGCAAATAAGGGTATTTGGCTAATAGTAATTTCATAAAGGGTAAAATGTATAGAATGCCTTAGATTTCCTCAAAATCCTCTCAGAGACGGACAACAACTTCACTTTCTCTCTTCACCTTCCGTTCCTCTTTGCCCTTGGCATTTGGTTCTTCTCTTCGCCCTCATGTAATGAGTTCCTTAGCTCTTTTCACCTTTGGCCCTCGGCCCAAATGATGAGGAATTCAAATGGAGCTCTCTTTTCATATTTATCTGATGTTGAGAGAGCATTTTCCGCAATGAAAGTTATTAAGAATGACCTTTGAAACCGGATGGGAGATGAGTATACAAATGACTGTTTGCTGTCTTATATTGAAAAATATATATTTTGTAACATTGGTAAGGAAGATGTCATGAACAATTTAAAAAAATGGAGGCAAGAAGAAAATTATAATATACACTATATCCTAATTTGAAATATGATTTTGAAAGGCTTGTTATGTTGTTTAGATGCCACGAAATGGTTTCAAGAATGATATTAGATGCCTAATCAATCATGCAAAAAAATATAGGTTATTGTGTTTAATTATGTTTTGGACCCCCTCACTAAAATTCTTGGCTCTGCCACTGCACGAGTATCTTTCTAAATAGAGTTATATCTTTAACTGTAGGTGGTTCTGCATTGAAGAAACAAATGTTGGATGACAGAAAATTTGCTAAAATGCATCTGAATTTGCAGCGCCTTCTACAAGCAAGTATTCTCATGCATATATATTCTTATGTAGGAAGCAAATTTCCCACAAGGTTTCATTAGAGGGAGTACAAACATAGCAGCTTCAATTTTTTCAATTTGTAAGTTCTTTATAAAATTTTCCCCTTCAGGTAGTTGCTCATGGTGAACAAGTATTTCCACGCGTAAAAGAGAAATGTGCAGCCAAAGGTTGGTTTGTTGGTGAAGACATTGTAGCTTTTGAAGAATTAATCAGTCGCCTTAGGAGGCTTAAGGAGAACCTTGGATTCATAGTAAATAGAGTAACTGCTGTTTAAGCTGGTCTCGATAGCTGGCAAGCTGAGCAAATAAATAGGAAACTCTATTATCTTTCTTTTCTCTCAATCATCTTCCTTCCTTTATCCATCGTCACGGGAGGTAAAGTTATTTTCCTTTGTACATAATAGGATGTAATTTCAGATTTAAATTGGTGTAAATATCATTTTCTTGTGCCGCTTTTCTCAGTCTTTGGGATGAATGTGGGGGGTGTGCCATGGACAGAACAAAAAGATCCTCTTCTTAAAGACGGTTTCCTAAACGTGATGCTGATATGTGCTGGGATTGTGTTCATTCTTCTACTTTCCTTTGCTTTTCCATTTATATATTCTCATATTTCTTCATGGAGAGGACGACGGACACTCCCTAGGAGTTACTCTCGCAATAGAAAGTCTTTGAGGAGATACCAAAATAGTGGACATCAAGGAGGTGGTTATACTCGGATTTGAAAGTTTATTCCTAGGTGTGCCTGGTTTTGATCATATATTGTCTTTCTATTGGAGGTTACTTTCGTAATTGAATTATTTATTTAAGTTTGAAGGAACCTTATTTATCTTGCCCCTGTATGTTGAGGAGGGGCCCTTGTTACAAAGTCAATTTAATACATTCAGGTTATACACAAGGTCTCAAGACAACTAAAATTAGGATGAGGGTTGTAATGATGTACAGCATTCATGGACAGCCCAAAAAGCTTCTTGAAGGGGACCTTTCAGGATATTTGTTTATTCTGGCATTGATCAGTTGATGTGGGCTTTGTTGTTCTTGTAACTGAGAGCTTCTCTCTGATGTTTATTAGCACAATATAATTCTTGTAGAATTTGTTGTGACAGGTACAGCTTCTCTTGTTTATTTCTTATGAAATGTATAAAATGACAGTTTGTAATCCGTTGGTTGCGATAAATACCCCAAAATTTTGGGCTAAAGTCTCTGTTGTTATTTCTGTCGCTTAGTTGCGATAAGTTCTTTATAGGGCACATTTTCAGGTTTGGGTTAGCTTTTTTTCCCCTATATAAAGTTGTCAGTCCAGCTTCTTCATCTTTTTCTCCCGTGTTCTGCGTTATGTTTCCTTGTAGTAGCATCTCTGTTTAATTTCATAAAATTTATTTCAGTATGGTGAAACTGATATAAAGGCTTACCAAATGAAGACGTTATTGAATGTCATGGAACTGAAAATTTGACAAGATTGGACCAAGTTACATTCTTTCAAGCTATGGAATTATACAAATGATCAACGACATAATTGTTTGTGTATCACTCACATTATTTCCCATGAACTCGAAGTTCAGACACATGCTACTGAAATGAATAGCTGGCGTACACCCAAAAATCTTAATGGATAAACACAAAAAGGACTTTTTCTGATTACTATTTTCAGAAACTATATCCTGTTCTTAACCCAATTTTAAACAAGCTACCACCTCCACTAATCCCTAACCAACTCTATATCATTTGACATTGTCATCAACTATTTCAACCCATGACCTCAATCTCACCACCGCAACCATTCTCCTCCTCCAACACGAAAAAGATGGAGCAAATTTTATTCCCAATCCTCTTCTTCATCTTAACATCAAATGCTCATCTTTCTTTCGCAGCTCGAACCCTAACAGAATCCTTATCTCCTGATGAGATGCAAGCTATCTTGAATTCTATGCCACCTGATACTTTGTCCCAGCTGAGCACTATGCCCCCTGACGTTTTGGCTCAACTGAGTTCTATGCCACCTGAAGATTTGGCTAATCTTGCCGGCATTGATCCAGCCAAGATTCCTGCAAATATACCGAAAGATCATATAGCTAACTTTTTGAAAGATCACGGTGCGGAGAAACTTCCAGAAGGTTCAAGCAATCAGAAAGAGGCAAATATGACGAATGTTCCGAAAATTAATATTGAGAGTTTTAAGGTGGAGATGCCAGATATTTCACTGCCTCCCATAGCCTCTCCCAAGCTTCCTTCTGTGCAAAAGATATTAGATGACCTGCATGTGCCGGCTTTTATTACTAATAGTATTTTTGCCAAATATGATTGAGGGGCGTAGGTTGCAATTTGATTAGTTTGTGTAATGTTGGAGATCTCATTATACTATGATTCAAATGTTTGTATTTGATTATATTATATGGAGGAAGAGAAATTGTGGTCTAGCTTTGAAAATTTTCAAACTTCTTGTTTTGTGCCTTTAATCTTGTAGATTGATGAAATAGTTATCTTGTAGATTGATGAAATATTGACATCAAAGGTACTCGTCGACGTGATTGCAAATTTTGCTCGTATGAGGTGGCCAAATGATCAGGACCTTAATGAGGAATTCATTGTTCTCATTTTTGTGGTAAGTATCTTTGAGTTGTGGCTTATTATTCAACCAGATGAATTATGGAACCAGTAGCATGTACCATCCTCCAGTGTCGACCTTTTTAACATTTAATTTTTTAGAGCTGCAATTGCATGTCATGTAACCATTCATAATATGAATGTCAAAATATCGAAATCTTGCATTGATAATTTTATCAGGCATGTAGGCATTGCCTTATGGTAAATACTACATTAGAAAGGCATGTAGTTTTATGTATACTCTCAAGTTTTATGCCATAAATGTTCTTTGGACAGCTCAACTGATGTCCTCAGTTTGTATTCTTCATGCTTCAATAAATTTTTGTGTAAGGTTTCTCGCTGATCATAATCTAAACTGATCAGGAGATAATTTTTCGTATTTTATAAAAATCTGAATTATTGCTAATTTTATAGATCGTACCCTGTTGATGGTATAGCGGAACTTAAACTAAGTAGTTAACAAAGAAACTATGCGAAGTACTAAACATTCTGCGAGTAATTATATTGTACACGGTACATTATAAAGTTGGGATATTTCAGTAGCAGAACAGTTTTATCTTCAACTCTTAACTGTCTACATTTGAACATATATTTTGAGGATGATGCATGTAACCATTTGAAATTTCTAACTAAGCATTAATATATCTTCACCTAAAATGCACGCAAAGAAGAAACTACTGTATGTACACAAATAAAGATTTAAAATAATTTAAAAAAAAAACATCGGAGATTGAGATGACAAAATAACAACCCTCAGAAGCCAGCATGGCCCAATCAAATTCCCTCAAACCTTATCCAATCCAAATCCTTCAATCTTCCTCTGATCCCACTCACACATCCCTCCAATATCCACACCAACCCATTTCCCTCCACTCATCCACGCTCCCTCAACACCCTAAACAAAAGCCTGTGCACCTCACAAACACAAAGCAAGCTTAGCAAAAATCAAGAAGACCCAACGACCTCGAAGACTTACCAGTAACAGAAATGGCGTCAACCGCTTGCTTCCTCCACCACCACGCACCCTCCACAACCACAGCCCGGACCCCCTCGCAGCGTCTCGGGCCCAACGTCAGGCCCACTCAGCTCATCTGCAAGGCCCAAAACAAGCCCGACGACGAGGCCAGTAATGCAGTCTCACGCCGTTTGGCCCTCACTGTACTCATCGGCGGTGCAGCTCTCAGTACTAAAGTCTCCCCTGCTGATGCTGCCTACGGTGAAGCTGGTATAATATTTATTTCCTGTCTGAACACAAATCTTTTTGGCGTGAAACCGTGAATGAATTTAACGTATTGTTTTCATGCTGTAGCTAATGTTTTTGGGAAGCCGAAGACCAACACGGACTTTTTAGCAGTTAGTCGTGACGGGTTTAAGATCAACATTCCGGCGAAGTGGAACCCAAGCAAAGAGGTTGAGTACCCTGGTCAGGTACTGAGGTATGAGGATAACTTTGACGCCAACAGCAATGTTACTGTCATGGTCCAACCCACGGATAAGAAATCTATCAAGGATTTTGGTCCCCCAGAAGAATTTCTGTCGAAGGTAAGCTTGTTTGCCATACGCAATTCATAATTTTAATCCGCATAAAAGTTCATTCGAATCAATGGAGAAAGCAGGGCTATGGTCAGGTCCACAGTTAGGAAGGATTTGATAGTGGGTAATTTAATAAAGGAGATAGCAGTTGAGAGAACCGATGAGAAAAAAGGATACGATTCATGTAGCCGACCCAAAATTTTTGGGATAAAGACTTTTGTTGTTGTTCGACAAGAATTCAAATCATATATGAACATCCTATTTGCCCCCGGTATGCATGATCGGCTCGCCAGGAGTACCTATGTATCTACATTTCCCAACTCGGAATTAGTTAAAGAGTATATTCCTGTCTGTTGGACTTATGAACAACTTAAATCTTTAAGTAAACAAAATAGTTCTTTGTCAATTCATAACTTATCATATCACAATTTCAATTCATTTCTCTGTGCAGGTTGATTACTTGCTAGGGAAACAAGCATACTCCGGCAAAACAGTTTCTGAGGTGAGACTAAAACTCCATGTAGACATATAACAAACCAATAATATTCCATTTACGTTGAAAAGGTTTCACCAAAAAACCATGCTGATGATCGATTTCGACAGGGTGGATTTGATCCTGATGTTGTCGCAACTGCTAACATACTGGAGACCGCAACTTCAGTTGTGGGAGGAAAAGATTACTACAACATTTCGGTTCTAACAAGGACAGCTGATGGAGATGAAGGAGGCAAGCATTTGATCATAACTGCAACTGTTTCTGATGGAAAACTCTACATATGCAAAGCACAAGCTGGTGACAAGAGATGGTTCAAGGGAGCAAGGAAGTTTGTGGAGAGCACAGTCAATTCCTTCAATGTTGCATAGAGAAGAAGATGTTTGTTGAGAATAATCTCTCTTGTTGCTGTAAATGCTACTAAAGATGCTATCTTAGGATCATGAATGTGCTTATGTTGAGATGGATTTTAAGAGAATGGAATATGTGTCCATTTTGTACCTTAAGATGCCTATGTTGTGTTCTATGATTGATACCTGCAGGTCTAGTTACCAACGCTTCTCATGAGCTTCTTAGGATGCATACGGTTTCTTATGAACCAATAATACGATGCATAGGAAAATAGCAAGGTGGCGTATGATACCAATATAAAAATTAGCACTATCCTCAGCAGAACCAATTTCATAATGCCAACATAAAAAAATCTAATAAGATGAGGAACAAATAGATAACCGGCACTTTGAGCTGCTCAGTGACATGAAAAGCCAGCAGGCTGCTTGAGAAATCAATACATAACGTCAACTATAAAAAATAACACATCACAAAGACAAAAATCCACATACTTGAACCATTTAACAGCAAAAACCAGTACAATCTTAGACCTGTTTTAATTAAATTTCAGCTTTCTGTAAAACAAAAAAATACATCCATTACAATTATTTGTCGATCACCCTTCTAATTACATTGACATTTCAAAATTTACAAACAACAAAAAATTGGGTCAAAATGGCGAGAAAACTAAAATAATCGAGCCACCTTCAGCTCACTGTGCTATTATAAATGATCTTTGAGATCACAGACAATGGAAATGTTAGCACATGACCTTTGCTTCCATAAAGACCTACTCTTCCGTAGCTGGGAGATGAATTGTTCAATGTAGCATTCAAAACAACCGTTAGATTTTGCATCTGCCCACTTGCTATAGAAAATTTTTTGGGTGTTATCGAAACTGAGACTCCATAAGGAGGACTCCAGCTAACTCCGTAAATTTCATCATTGGCGATGTTTGTGACTGTTCTCGTGATAGTTCTTGATTGGTTAAGCACTGCTACAGTGATTGAAGGTAAGTTCAGGTCTGAGCCATTCATGTTGGAGACATTACAGCTAAGACCGGTATAATTTAGAACTACAGGAGCAGAGCCATTGATGCCGCAAAGAAAGGAGAAGAAATCATCGAAACCTGCATACGATAAAAGACTGAGAAGTGTAAAACAAATGAATCAAGCAGAAATTATCAAGCATAGGGAGTAGACTGCTATAAAAAAGAACTCGTATGAACTGAAAAAACTCAACAAGTCCCTGTTTTAGTGCAAGTCCTGAAAGTTCTAGAAATCCTAGGAAAATTTTGATGAAGCATTGAGCTGTGCCCCAAATTGCTTAAGAAAATGCCGCTAACTCAACTTTACACAAATCACCAATAGTAACATAGACTATGTGCTGTATTATTTCCGTTCTATCACTGTTCTTTCCTGCGCTTCAATAAAAATATGGCACATTTGGAATTATTTAAGGGTTATTGTGCGCAACTCTGCAGTATAATTGTTTTGAACATACTACCCCTATAGTTTCATTGTTGCTGATAGACCACATGGGTTATTATTATGTTTTACTCTTTTATCCTCTGATAGACTCCTGATTTCACCCAGAGACAATATCTCCCAAAATTCCTCTGAGGGTAAAAGAGTAAAAGTATTTAACCTATGGACTCTCTCTGCAACAGTGAAACTACAAGGTATTACGTTCATAAATCGTTGCACTTCAATAAAATTGTGGTTTAATTCTCCATGCATCTCTAAAATTGTATATTCATCTTCTTAGACCAATTAACATCATCATGCTTGTAACACCATGGTAAAAACTATAGCTCATTGCTAAAAGAAAATATAACTCACTTAAATCAAAAATTAAACCCGGATCTAATGCAGCTGTGGCATTAACAAAACCGCTGCCCATATCAAATGGTGTCGCTGGTGATTGACTCAAGTCCGGGTTGCTGTAAGCCCGTTGGGCCATAATTGGGCCACCTTGCTTGTCATTGACTGTGGCAGTTGTGGAGAGAGCAGACGCAATAGCTGAAGGACTAAAATTAGGAAATTTTTGCTTGATTAGAGCAGCAAGACCAGCAATATGGGGAGCTGCCATGCTTGTACCAGAAATCATCGCAAAACTCTCACCTAGAAGAGATCCCAAAAACATCAGCCATCATTTACTCTGCAATTGATGAGTCTATTGGATATAAAGCAGTACTATGAACGAGAGAAGACTTGTAAGATAGAGAGAACTGTTTTCAGCTCCAAGAAAGTATAGAGGACATAGATGATAACTTTTATTGTTACCTTGAAATTCAGCAGAATCCGCACCTAGAGAACTCCAAGCACCCCATATTGAGTTGCCAGGAGCAATCAAATTGGGTTTCAATATATCAGCATTAGCAATCAAGTTATCCTCTGGATCAGGTCCTCTGGCAGAATAATACATTACTTTTGGCGCAGAACTGCTGTAATTAGCTTTGATACCTCCTAAAATTTTCGCAACACCAGTAAACTTGACTATCGAGTTGGAAGTTACATTCCTCACTAGGGAATCATTGTAGTATTTCAAGAAAATCTGCCATGAGATCACCAAAGCATTAATTAGTAACATTCAGGTTCAGGTTTCAATCCCTGACGCATTTCAAAACATATATACGCTTAAAGATCGGAATAATGTTATTAAAACAAGAGGACCCTTTTTTCATCTAGATTTACCAAAGTTAACTATAGAGCTCTTGACCAATGAAGATACAAACATTGGAGCATGTCTAAAATGTTGGATAGGCCAGTATAGATGAAGAATAGGAAATTACCTTGGACAATACAGAAGGGTGATAAGAGTGTAAGACCATTTATCAGCCCTCACCACAATCTAAGGCTATAAAAATATTTTTCAGAATTCAACACAACATCCCAGTTTTCTTGCAGGGGATGCAGGAAACTACGATGAGCAACATAGCAGAAATGAACCGTATCAAATAATACACAATATTAAATCATTATTCACTTTTCCCCCAATATTAACGAACTACAAATGTTTTGATTTTTCCTAAAAAAATTATTGTGTTTTCTTACTTGGAAATTTCTCAGGAAACATGGATAAACATTTTTCCCCCAACAGCACAATCCTACACTCCCAAATGACTATGATGGTAACCAAGGAGAATTTCTTAATTGACATGATTCACATGAAATAAGCAGAAAGTCCATTTTGCTCTTGAGAACAGAAAATGAGAAATTCAAGGAGCAGTTGTTGAACTTCACTATTGCGGAAAATTTTGAAAAATAAGTATAGGATAGCATGTTAATGGGCAAACCTTGGAGTCATCTGCAGAAGGTAGTATAAGTCCTGGTATCGCCATCGGGGTCGGGTTGAGCTGAAACCCAAGAACAAAAGGATCCATATAGAAAATAATGCCAGCTGCACTAACATTTTGTGCTGTCTGTAAAGCTTGCTTGACTGATGACATACCAAGAACAAAGCGAATAGAATAGCTACATATCAAGAGGTTTCCTTTAACCAGATCTTGATCCAGATAGCTTGAGTCTTGGCACTCTCCCAGATTATTTACCTCTTCTGTTTCATTTTTCAGGGCATGAGTAGCAGAAATCAGAGTATACATTGAATCCCCATCTGTGGCAGCTGAAGGTAGAACTTGATACGCAGTATAAATATGTTTAATGCTAGAAGAAAACCTATGAAATATGTTCAATGATAGAAGCCTACCAATTTATATCAATCCATTTGTAATAAAATGATAGGTTTTTTTGGTATATATACCCCTTAAATCATCCATATTTGCAAAATTGCCCCACAAATATCTGTATGTGCAAAATTACCCCTTAATTCATCAGCATTGGAGGAAAAAAATAGCCCCCAATTTGACGTTGCTACTTAACAAACAGTTTTGGGGTTCAATCTTGGCCGATTTGACAAAGGGTAAAATAACAAATGGTTTTGGGATTGGATCCTGGTGAAGAGAAGAACCAGTTATTTAGCTTTCAGTTTAAGTTCTGTTGAAATAAGTCTGTTTAGTTTGTTATTCAGTTACTGTATTCAGTTGCTGAAATCACGTAGCAATTAGTTCATTTTATTTTCTGTTATGATGTGAAGGCTATTTAAGAAGCCTGAGTTGTTCAATAAGATAATGAGATTCATTCCCACATTTGTTGAGTTTCTCTCTGTTCAAAGCTTTGATTCTTAACATTGTGGTATCAGAGCCTGCATACGGGCCTGATTGTGAGAAATAGAGTGATTGTGAGAAAGAGAGAGTGAGTGAAACACTTCAAGAGAAAAGAGTGGTTGAGAGAAATGCTCTGAGCGAGAGTGAGATCACGATGGCGACTGAAGGACATAACTTGCTGAGCATTCCCAGATTTGATGGGGATTATGATCACTGGAGCATGCTGATGGAGAATCTGCTGAGATCAAAAGAATGCTGGAGCGTAATCGATCCTGGTTACACCGAGCCGGCTGCTGGAATCGTGCTGACTAATGCACAGAGCAAATCCTTGGAGGAACTCAAGCTGAAAGACTTGAAGGCCAAAAATTATTTTTTTCCAGTCAATAGACAAGTCAATCTTGAAGACAATCAGCCACAAGAGCACATCCAAGCAATTATGGTTTTTTCCAGTCAATAGACAAGTCAATCTTGAAGACAATCAGCCACAAGAGCACATCCAAGCAATTATGGGACTCCATGAAGACAAAGTATCAAGGGAATACCAGGGTTAAGAAGGCTCAGCTTCAGGCTCTTCGTAGAGAGTTTGAGATTCTAGAGATGAAGAATGGAGAATCTGTAACGGACTATTTTTCCAGAGTCATGGTAGTGGCAAATGATATGCGCAATTATGGAGAAGACATGCAAGATGTCAAGATTATGGAGAAGATTCTGCGAACTCTCACCGAGAAGTTCAACTACATTGTATGCTCCATCGAAGAATCAAATGACATCGATTGTCTTTCTGTGGATGAACTTCGAAGCTCCTTCGAATCAAATGATAAAAGTTTAGAAGAACCAACAGTGAAGATCACGTATTGAAAGTTGTAACTGAAGAAAGAAGAGACAGATGTGAAAGAGGACGAGGTCGAGGTGCTTATAGGGGCAGTGCTTATAGGGGCAGAGGAAGAGGAGAGGAAGAGGTAGGCAGATGTACAATAAGGCTACTTAGAGTGTTATAAGTGTCACAAACTTGGACACTTTCAATTTGAGTGTCCAAGCTGGGATAAAGAAGCCAATTATGCCGAGATGGAAGAAGAAGAAGAAGAGATGTTGCTCATGGCTTATGAAGAAGACAACGGAGCTCGAAGAGAAGATATTTGGTTCTTAGACTCGAGATGCAGCAATCATATGAGCGGTGACAAGAGTATGTTCTATGATCTCGATGAAAGTTTCAAACACAGAGTGAAGCTAGGCAATAACTCAAGAATGGAAGTGACAGCCAGAGGTAATGTGAGATTGAAAGTAGGAAGCTTTACACATGTTATCAGTGAAGTTTATTATGTGCCTGAATTGAGAAATAATCTGCTGAGTATCGGACAATTACAAGAAAGGGAACTGACTATTCTCATTCAAAATGGAAGGCTCAAGATATATCATCCAGAGAGAGGACTGATAGTAACATCTGACATGACAACAAACCGAATGTTTGTGATGGTTGCAAGCTCTTTGCCTCAAAAGATCATTGATTCAAAACCATCTTGTCTCTACACCTCTTCACATGATGAAGCACATTTGTGGCATTGTTGCTACAGACACTTGAGTTACAAAGGTCTAAGGATGTTGCAGTACAGGAATATGGTAGAAGGTATGCCTCAGTTCAAGTCTCCATCAAGAGTGTGTCAAAGTTGTCTAATTGGGAAGCAACACAGAGATCCAGTTCCAAGGAAGAGTAATTGGAGGGCTACAAAAAGGCTTCAACTTATCCATGCTGATATATGTGGTTCAATATCTCCTATTTCTAATAGCAAAAAGAGGTATGTCATTTGTTTCATTGACGATTTTACTAGAAAAGCATGGACTTGTTTTTTTAGTAGAAAAGTCAGAAGCATTGAGCATGTTTAAGCGCTTTCAAAATTATGTTGAAAAAGAAACAAGAGAGTATATTAAATGCTTGAGAACAGATCGAGGGGGAGAATTCACATCCTTTGAGTTCAATGAGTTTTGCATGGAGCACGGCATCAAAAGACAACTGACTGCAACCTATACTCCTCAACAGAACGGAGTGGCTGAGCGGAAAAATCGAACAGTGATGAACATGATTCGATGCATTTTATCTGAAAAGAAGCTTCCCAAGACCTTTTGGCCAGAAGCAGTAAATTGGACATTCTATGTTCTTAATCGATGTCCAACTTTTGCTATGAAGGATCAGACTCCTGAGGAAGCTTGGAGCAGAAGAAAGCCATCAGTGGACCACTTTAGAGTGTTTGGGTGTGTGGCTCATGTACATGTTCCGGATGCAAAAAGAACAAAGTTGGAGGGAAAGGGCATTAGTGAAGAATCCAAGGCATATCGTCTTTATAACCCCATCACAAAGAAGGTAATAGTGAGCAGGGATGTTGTGTTCGAGGAGGACAAGTCTTGGGATTGGGACAAGAGCTATGAAGAGTTTGTGTTGGCTGATTTGGAACGGAATGATAAAGAAAAAGATGAAGCAGTGAACGAAGGCTATGATGGTACAGCCAGTGAAGAAAATGAAGAGGCTACGGGTGAAGTGAGGGAGGAATCAGAAACAGAAGATCAAAGAGAGCCAACAAGTCCAGAAGAAGAGAGAAATAGAAGAATTAGAAGACCTCCAGTTTGAATGCAAGATTATGATAGTGGAGAGGGACTTTCAGAAGAGGAAGATGTAAGTATGAATTTACTTTCAACTTTCTTTTCAGATTCTGACCCAACTCATTTTGAAGAAGCAGTAAAATATGAGAACTGAAGGTTAGCAATGGACTCTGAAATCAATGCAATAGAGAGAAATGATACTTGGGAGCTCACCATTTTGCCTACTAGTGCGTAGAAGATAGGGCTGATATGGGTGTATAAGACTAAGGTTAAGGAGAATGGAAAGCTAGACAAGTTCAAAGCTAGATTGGTCGCTAAAGGTTACGTGTAACAACAAGGGATCGATTATACGGAAGTTTTTGCACCAGTTGCGAGGATGGATACTGTAAGGATGATTGTGGCATTGGCAGCTCAAAGAGGATGGAGTCTCTTTCAACTTGATGTTAAATCAGCATTTTTGCATGGAGAGCTGAAGGAAGACGTGTTCGTAGAGCAACCAAGAGGCTATGAATTGAAGAAGTGTCCTCAGAAGGTGTACAAGTTAAAAAAGGCCTTATATGGATTTAAACAAGCTCCACGAGCTTGGTTCAGTCGTATTGAGGCACATTTTGTGAGTCAGAGATTTGAAAAATGCTACAGCGAACAAACTCTGTTCATCAAGACAAAGGTTAAAGGTAAAATTTTCATTGTCAGTTTATATGTTGATGATTTAATATTTACTGGCAATGATGAATTTATGTTTGATGAATTTTAGAGTTCTATGGTTAAAGAATTTGATATGACTGGTTTGGGAAGAATGAGATTCTTTCTTGGCATTGAAGTTTTGCAAACGTCAAATAAAGTCTATTTGTGCCAAAGGAAGTACGCTTTGGAAGTTTTAAGGAAGTTCAGAATGGAACATTGCAATTCAGTCCACAATCCGATTATTCCAGGTTGCAAGTTATTCAAAGATGAAAATGGAGTTGAGGTTGATGAGACTCTGTACAAGCAAATGGTGGGGTGCCTTATGTATCTCACAGCTACGAGGCCGGATTTGATGCATGTTGTGAGTTTGGTGAGCAGATACATGTCGAGACCAACAGAATTACACATGATGGCGGTCAAAAGAATTATGAGGTATTTTGAGAGGTGGAGCTTGGTGTCTTTAACGAGAAAGGAGATGAAGAACTTGTTGGATATACAGATAGTAATTATGCAGGAGACTTGAATGATCGCAAGAGCACGTCAGGATATGTGTTTATGCTTGGCTCAGGAGCTGTTGCTTGGTCTTCGAAGAAACAGCCAATTGTCACATTATCTACTACAGAGGCTGAATTCGTGGCTGCAGCTGGATGTGCAAGTCAGGCCATATGGATGAAGAGAATTTTTGAGAAGCTAAGCTTGAAGGAGAGTAAGTGTACGAAGATTTTTTGTGATAATAGTTCTACTATTCAATTGTCAAAGAATCCAGTATTCCATGGTAGAAGTAAGCACATTGATGTGCAACTCCATTTCCTTCGTGATTTAACTCGAGATGGTGTTATTGAGATGGTATACTGTGGGACTCAAAACCAATTAGCAGATGTGATGACAAAGCCTCTTACCTTGGAAGCTTTCCAGAAATTTAGAGCTCAACTTGGTGTTCATCGAGTTCCTGAGCTAAACTAGTTGAGAACTAGTTTTAGGGAGGGAATGAAGAGAAGAACCAGTTATTTAGCTTTCAGTTTAAGTTCTGTTGAAATAAGTCTATTTAGTTTGTTATTCAGTTGTTGTATTCAGTTGCTGAAATCACGAAGCAATTAGTTCATTTTATTTTCTGTTATGATGAAGGCTATTTAAGAAGCCTGAGTTGTTCAATAAGATAATGAGATTCATTCCCACATTTGTTGAGTTTCTGAAGGCTATTTAAGAAGCCTGAGTTGTTCAATAAGATAATGAGATTCATTCCCACATTTGTTGAGTTTCTCTCTGTTCAAAGCTTTGATTCTTAACACCAATAAGATAATGAGATTCATTCCCACATTTGTTGAGTTTCTCTCTGTTCAAAGCTTTGATTCTTAACACCTGGCCGATTTTGACAAAGGGCAAAACAATTTAAAAAAATATCCTTAAATCGTATACGTAACAATGTAACAACATTAGATATGAGAGGCATTTTTCTAAATTGATGAATTAGAGGGTAGTTTTGCAAATACTGCTTTGGGTTCTTGGGGGGAGGGGGGGTATCTTGTGTAAATATGGACGACTTAAAGAGTGTATATAAAAACCCCTAAAATGAAGTGCGAAGACACGAAATCTATATCCAACCCATATTTGAGGACAAATGTGTTAGACCATGAAACAGAACTTACGCGCAAGTCCAACTCCTTGAATAGTTTGATTGTTGCCAAGAACAATGTAGTTGTTGTAGATCCTATCATGAGCAGAAGCACCTACAGTAAATATCCACGGACTGAATGAAGACATGCTCTTTGGCGAAGGTCCAGTATTGCCGGCTGCTTGGACAATAAATATTCCAGATTTTACAGCCGAAAGCAGCGACATATCTATAGGATTGAAGAAAGTTGCGAGCCCAGGTGGACGCCTGTTAGGAGTGATTGACAAGCTTATGATATCAACACCATCTTGAGCTGCCTGTGATTGAATATATTGTCAATAAACAAACAGTTGAGTGAAGCTTGAAGTTGCAGGTAAGACACACAGCTACAGTCCTGTATATCAATTGTATGGTCTCCACATATTTACCATCAGAAAGAAGCATATGATTGCTGAGATATGCATCTATCTCAATTTGTCCTTTAATGGTCTATGAACTATGAAGAATATGGCAAGAATAGCTTGTAACAAGTGAAATAGGCATGCAGAAGTACAAGGGTCACTTCTATAAGCATATGAGATGCTTCCAGAAAATTAAAATATCCATTACTGTGTGCTTATCTATGTCCACAAGGACTTTGAACTGGGAAGTATCGATGTATCTCCTGGTCTCCATGTACCAAGCACCGATAACACCATGAACTGGTTACATGCCTAAAAACAGCCCTAAACTTGTTTTCCTAATGAAATATGAAGTAGAATAAAAGATATAGGAACCTAATACAACCTAAGGAGGATGTTATCCAATTGAATCAGGCAGGATGGTAAAAAAATTAGGGCTACTAAACTTTTAGTGTACAGAAGCAAATAAAAAGGTGTTTGTTTACCTGGTCTATGGCAGCAACAACATCTGCAGCAAAGCCTCCAAAGCTTTTATACAGAGCCTTATAAACAGCGATACTGCAACAAAGTGACAGACAATTTGCTATCAATATTTGAAGACCACAGATACTTGCATTAATATATTTGTTGACGGAATTTAATAACTTACTGTGCATGAGGAGCCATGCCACTTGCATTCCCAAAATGATGCCCAGACACAATGACAGGAATTCCATGATTACCAGCGGCAATCGATGCTGTATGTCTGCAATTGAAAAATAGATATATAATAGAAACGTTTTTTAAAAAAACCCAAAAGATAAAGATCATAAAAACTTCCAATTTTTAAAGAAAGTTTCAAATCTCTAGAGGGCTAGAATCCATTCGACCTTTTGCAAATAATTTTCCAAGTGTGGTATTATAGTAAATTGTCAACATTGTTTGATAACATTCTTCCAGCTGGGAAAAAGTTTGCAGAGGGGTGCATAAACAAGAAACTATTCAAGAGATGCACAATAAACTTAAGGGTAATTTGCACATAGAATTTTTGTAGTATTGAACTTACTACCCCTAATTTTATTTTGGCAGATTAACCCATGTGTGAATTTTGTTTGTTTTTTTTTTTTTTTGACTTTTTTACCAATAGATTAACCAAAATTCACCCAGGGTAGAAGAGTCAAAAAAATTAACCCAAGGGGTCTATTTGCCATAATGAAACTACAATGGTAGCAAGTTCAATACAATAATACTGCAGGCAGTCTATTTGCAATTAGCTTAAAATTTAAAAGATTACATGTACTGCTTGTTTGTATATAAAATTTTTATAAGGCGTTGAAATTACCAAACAAAAGAATATTCAAAGAGACTTATATAAAAAAATGTAAGGAATTGAACTCACGTCCCATGCCCATCACCATCAATTGGTGAAGGATAGTCCTGAGAAGAATTAAAAATCCCTCTTGTTATAGCAGAAGCTGCAAAATGACGAGCTCCAATAAGCTTTCTGTTACAAGACCCGGAAGGGAAATCCTTTGTCACTTCACAAACACCAGAAAAATGGCTGGGAACTGGGTAATTGCTTTGACAAAAATCGTCAGAAAAGCTAGGATGTGCTGGATCAATTCCTGTGTCGATTAATCCAATAACAATTCCTTCTCCAGCGACATCAGGTCCTCCTTCTTGAACCCAAGCTCCTTGTGGCAGTCCCAAGAATTCAGGAGTATACGTAGTAGCCGTCCTTACAGAGAAATCCAATACCACATTTGCAACTTCTCTCCTCCTAGCTAGCTTGTCTGCCTTTGGAGCAATAATAATATAAATAAAATTTGGAGGAAAAGCAAGAGAAAATAAAATAGAGAGAAGATGCAATATCATCAAATTACACAATATCAACACCTGAGAAGAAACTCAAGCCATGGAACTCAAGAAAAACTCTAGCCTATTAGACTTCAAGTTTGAGTATGACCATCGCGTATATATGTATCATACGGCTGAAAGGTCCACTGCAATAGAAAGAACTAACAGTTGAATTTTTTTTGTGGATAATGAATGCAGTTTTTGTCTATGGCATCCAGTGAAGCATCCAACTGAAGTGTGAGTACTGTTAAAGAATATTATGTTAAATGGATTACAAGTAGATGCAAGACAATAATTTTGAACATGTATATACATATATAGTCACGAACAACATCTCCTCTAATCATGTGAATAGCTACACATGCTAAAATGTAGTATCCATATGTAAACAGTATATTCATCACTCACAAGCCACGAGGACCATTAATACAGATTAGTGATTACAAATTAAAAGAAGTTCTAAAAGAATAAATGGGAAATTGCCCACCATTTAACCAAGTACCTGTTGCTGAGTAATCAGAACCGCAAAGCCATTGATCAAGTATTGGTAGCTGTAGAGCTTCAAATAATTTTCCCCCTTTAGCACTTTCCTTAATAGAGAATTTTGAAGATGAACAAGGCGTGAACCATAACTTGTATTTGTTCTTGAAGCATTCCTATATTCAGAAGACAGGCCAAAAGTAAATGTTTCTGAAATCATATTTTCTAGGTATCTATACCAGAGAACGCAAAGATAAAGAAAGCCCAAGTAAAACATCTAATTATGGCATTTCATACCACGAGATGATAAACTAAAAATTTTAAATTCATTATTAACCCATTGTTTGAATGAATTCATGACAGACTGCCATTAACACCTGTCCACCAAGTATTAATTGGGATCTCTACTAATCTGTTGGTACTAGAAAGATATTAAAAATGGCCTTTTCCATCTTACCCAAATATCAGATATCCGCATAATTAGATTGAAAAACAACATAAAATAATATAGGTAGGGCACTGATTTTTTATATAGTTCATAAACTACATAGTGTTAGTAGATTAAACTATGAAAGGAGGGAGCAATTGAACATGCCACATGTTTCATGGAGTCCACATCCTTTGCATATTTGCATGATTTAGGCTGGCAATGATGTAAAATGCAAAAATAAAAATACTTTATGATTTAATTGAGTAAATTTCTTGGTCAAATCTAGAAAATTTGAAACAGAAAAAGGTGGAAGTTAACCTCACAAGATAAAATATTAGAGTTCTAATTGATTAAACCGTGAGACCTATACATCCCCTATAGTGAAAGAACCCAGCCCACGGATAAAAATAACATCAATAACAAAACAAAAAACCAGAATTCAATATTCTACCATTAACTACCTTAATCCAAAGAGACGATGAAATATTTCTAAATAATAATCGATAAGCAAGATAATATTTCTAAATAATCAAAACAGATTTAAAAAATTAGAGTGCAAAGCCATCAGCAAGTGAGACCAACCAATCCCAATAATTGAAGAGCCCACCTCACAGATCAAAATAACATCAAACAATTATGGGGGGAAATAAAAAATTCGGCATTTTATCAATTTGTTAATTCTAATTAAACAGATAATCCACACTTCTCAATAATAAAACCACAGAAGTAAACCCCCCCCTTTCACAGCAGTACATATCTTTTTTTTAAAAAGAAGAACCAATGATAAAGACAGGTGCATGCGATTGATTTTGACAAATCAAACGTTGCATACAACGAACAAAATTTTCAGTCAAAACAGAACCAGAAACAAAGTAACTTAACAATGACATAAGACCGTCATTATGTCGAATCCAGCCCTAATTAGCTTAATTGCGTTAATAACAAAAAACAGGCAATATGACATAAATGCTACTTACTTAATGAGGAAATAAATTAAGTACCTATTTGGCTTATTAAGGGTATTCGTTGCTCCAGAGGCCCCGTTGTTGATCTCACTGCTTGCAAATCCTTTAACAAAACCAGTTTGATGCACAGCAGGAGCTTGCTTCAATGTGACAATATAAATGGCTGTATCATTCTGACAATGGCCCCTCATCCAAAGACTAACAAACAATGAAAACACAAATAAAGGCAACACATTTATGCCCTCCATTTATTAACTGCAAACTCAAACAACCCCACTCTTTCTTCAGTCCTCCGTTAATGAACTCCAACAAAGAATTCCAACCAAGAACTCTCCTTTTTTTTCCTTCTTTTTTTTTTGCCTCAAACAGCTAAAACCCAAAAAACCCAGATGAAATAATTAGAAAAAGGAAGGATACCCATGGAACAAAATCTCATCTTTAGGCCTCTCTTCTTTTCTCTCCCTTTAAAAGAGGAAGAAGAGAAGGACCCAGAAGAGATAATGGAAGACACCGAGAATGGGAATCTGAAGAAGCTTTTTTGAGTGTTGAGTGTATTCTTGCGCTCTTTCTGCAGCCCTCAGCTCATCATCAAAAGGGCAAAAAGAAAAGTAAAGGAGAAAGTAACACTGAGTAAATAAATTCAGAGCGCGGTAGGGGTATTTATGGAATGATAATATTGGGTTGAGGCTTGTGAGAGGACTCGGAGGAGGAAGGCAAAAGACTGGCGGGGCCTCGACAGCACTGGATCTTTCTTTTTCAATGTTTTTAATGTTTTTGTTTTATTTATTAAAGGATGGTGGTGGTCTCAGTCTCAGTGAGACGTGTCAGAAATCTAATCAAGGACTGTAGTTTAAGTGGCTGAGATTGTGGGTTAATCTTGACCGTCCAAT
>NC_033796.1:13257304-13262812 GCF_001876935.1 Asparagus officinalis
AATTTGGTACCGCTCGCTCGGAAAAAAACTTACCAAATGAGTTTAGGATATGTATTTTACTATGGGATTTGAAATTCATAGGGGTTTTGTTATGTTTTCGGATTTCTAAAATGTTATTTGTTTTATTAATATTTTGGGATTTGAAATATTACAATTTATAATATTTTGTTTGTTTTAAATTCAAATTGTTGCATTACCAAATGCCAAAATTTTATAATATTGAGAGGATTTGGCAAATCATCTCCAATTGAGAGAAAATTTGGATTTGTCAAATTCTCTCCAATTGTGAGGTAAGCACACCCATTTATGAGATTTGTCAAAACATTCTCCAATTGAGAGGATTTGGCAAATTCTAAAAATTAGACACTTTTTGCACTTTTGGAATTCAATATTCAAAAAAAAATTCTTAAAACAAACATCATATATGGAATCCCAAAATACAAAAAAACTCACTTTGTGATCCCAAAACTTGTAATCCATACCAAATGCCAAAATTCTTGTTGAACCAAACATCCACTAAATTAACTGGGTCACTTTTTGGAAAATTCCAAGTAAATTTATTGTAACATTATTATGATATTACCTTCTAATCAATCATAAAATCATAATTTTATTGAGCAATGGACTATTATGCGTGAAGATTTAAACTTTCAACAATCCAAAACATGTTTGTTGGTTACATGTAAAGGAGCTGGGGATATGATATTGAGAAGAACGTCACTAGACAAACGTTTGCTCAATTTTCTTGAGTAACGGATTTTGAATGTGCAGGCAGATCAATTGTCTTCTCATGTTATGAAATATACCGTTAAACTTTAGGTTTGGTCACCCCCAACCACAAATCACATGACTTCCTTCTTATTAATTTCCTTTTGACTAGCTTTTCCTCAGACAGAGAGTGACGTAAATACCCCTACATCTAAGAATGCAGTGTATAGAGCACACCTCTCTCAGTGCACATGTTAAAGTTCCTTCAAGAACACAAAACAAACAACAAAAACTGATAAGTATACCGCAGATGAAAAAGGTCAATACAATATTGATCAAAGAATTCGCTACCGCCAATTATCGTCATCAGTCCAGAATAATTGACAATCGTGGAATCCCACTTTGGGTGCAAAGTGCGCTAATGGGCCTTTTTTTTACCCGTGGATCAATGACGGAGGAATCCAAGGGCGAGGAGGGGCTTTTCTCTTTTTGGTGAAACTTTTGGATCTTTCTCTTTGTTTTAGCCGTTGGAAAGTGGCCCACGAGATTTGTCAGCTTGCTAAATGGGCTTTTTCTTCTGTCCTGGCAACGGGTGTATCCAGACTAAGACCCGTGAGCGTCATGCTGAAGCAAGGTAAGAGACAAGTTAACTATAATACGAGTTTGCTATTATGCGCTTCGATCCGTCTAAATGAAGTTTTTGGGGATATTGAATGCTCCAAATGAGTTGACGACCGTTTACTGCTAATTAAGAAGCTAGTTGGTAGGGACCGACAGAGTTTAGGATAAGTTCTGTTGGTATGTAAAAGTATAATACTCCGTTCTCACCATAAATTTGTAATTTAGATGGAATAATTAAAAGAGTTTTAAGATGGCATCAGATAAATCGATGTTTAAAGTCTACCGTCCAAAAATTTAAAGAGGATTTTCTAAAAATTAACATCTTTATATGAGTTCAGGTTTTTCGCCCATCAAAGGGTTTTCAATATGTGAAGGCAATATCAAAATATAAATATATAACTTCAAGCCATTACTATAATTTCAGAATTCTGATATAAGGGTCAAAAGGGCTTTGAATTTTTCATATAATTCTCACAAAGCTATATTATTAATTGTTTAGTGCTTTGCATCAAACTATCATAAACAGTTTTTATTTCAAAAATCACAAACCTTGATTATCCTAACAATATTAAAGGTGATTATCCTAACAATGTTAAAGGTGAGAGGGTAAGGACAGAATATCCAAAAGTTTGTAATGTACATTTTCCATAAGGAAAAAATTTTATGATATTTGTTATAAGATTCTTAATAGTTTGTGATATTTTGTGAATATATGCTCCAAGTTTTAACTCAATCCTAAAAATTTTAAACTCGTAAATTTATCTATACTAGGTTTTATGCACGTGCAATGCACGTGATTAAATACTATGATTAAGTATTTTTGATTTATTTCCTTACTAAAATTTATTTCTTAGTTCCACTTTGCTTGTTTTTGCTCACTTATGTCTTTAAACTTTAGTACTATGATTATTTATTTTCTTTAATGTTTGTTTGAATGGGCTACACCAAATTTAAAATTTTCACGTCAATAATTGAATTGATAAGAAATAAATGTAATCTAAAGCTAATTTGAATTTGCACGTTATTTAGATCGACGTGAAATCAAGCTTGACTTGAGAAGGTATAATGTTGTAAAAGTAAAAAATACTTGAAGAAATAGCGTCATAAAAGAAGGATGGATAATTAAAGCTAATAATCCAAGATGATTAATTAAAAATGTGCTACAATGAAACTAAAAATAATATAAATTTTGTTGTTAATCATTGATAGACTTCAGAAAAAATCATAAAATAAAGATTAATACTAACTTTAGTACACTTTTATATGATAAAAGCATCCACATAACCATATAAAAATATTAAAAGAGTTTATGAAAATCTCTTCTAAAGATTCATGATTTTTCCTCAAAAAATTAAGCTATTCTATAAAATATTCAATAAATTTAAAGATTCATGATTTTTCCTCAAAAAATTAAGCTATTCTATAAAATATTCAATAAATTAAATTTGTGTTGTATTTATAAAGAGCCTTGATGGAGATGATTTGTGTTGTATTTATAAAGAGCCTTGATGGAGATGCTTTTGTTTTTAGCAGCTTGTTCTGAATAAACCCTACATATTAGCTTTGAAGTGTAATATGGATGTTATTTTTTCTTTGTCGTGTTATATGGATGTTTGCTTGGTTTAATTATCATTCTCTTATTTATTCAATAAGTTGTATATTAACACAATTTATGATGACATACATAACTTTTCTACAGATTTGAGATAGATATAAGGTGAATTTTATGTTTAGTGACCTTTAATAAGAATTTTAATTGTAAAATATGTTACATTCATATTTAAAGATCTTGAAACCTGACAGTACTATTACATGCTTATCTTTGATCGTGTCCCTAAAAATTGATCATTCGTTGGTAGTCATATCCCCAAATAAGGTTACTTTGCTTATCTTTGATCGTGTCCCTAAAAATTGATCATTCGTTGGTAGTCATATCCCCAAATAAGGTTACTTGCAGAGTCATGGCACTATAAAGAAAAAAGAAAAATATCAATATTAATTTTTTTTACTTACGCTATGGTAACTAAGTATCATGTGCATATTTTTTGTCAATTATAGTGATTTTGCTCATCTTATCTAGCTTATTATATCTCGTAATATAGTTGATCAATGGCTTCACTTTTGTTTCTACTGCAAGATTATTTATATATAATTTTATATTAAGTTTATGATTCCTTTAGTATTTTAAGAATAAAGTATGAAAGTTTATAAATACTTACTAATTTTTCTTGTATCTTTCATGAAGAATACTTTTTTAATTAGGACAAAATTGTTTAATATGTTCTTTAGGGGGAACTCGGTCAGTGCTTCTTTGTCAGATTCATGAATGTTTCTGAATTTTGAGTTTATTTTCTTCACTTCTCTATTTGAAACGAAAACAACTTAGTTCTTTTAAATGATATCTCTGAACTTTCTAATGGTTTCTCCATACATATCTCATTGTATTTTTTTACCCTATAAATATTATCAACATTAGATATAAATGTTTATACATTATAATCAGTTAATGCTAACATATTATATTATATTATAGTCTTTTATTAATTTTTATTCTATATATCAATGGATGTTATTATTAAAATTATATGCAGTTCCTTGAATTTATACAGTAGTGTTACTTTTTAATCTATCATATATTTTTAAATTCTTATTCCTAAATTGGATAGTTTTAATCTACGGTAATTGCTATTTTTTACCGGCATCAACTTAGACTATTTTTAGATGTTGAAAAGAGATGATAAATTTTAAATTGAAATTTAAATTTATATAACTTAATGTTATAATATCAAACATTTCCTCTTTTCTTTGCCAAAATTTCAGCCTTTTTTTGTGATTTTGAACTTTTGAGGATGTGTTTTGTAATTTTTAAACTTTGATAGTATTTTATGAAAACTTTTACTTATAAGTTGGGTGCTTATAATTCATATTTCATGTATTGTTGGTAAATTTTTAAATGTTAGAATATTTCATGTAACTGTAAAATTTGAAGGTATTTTTACAATTACTAAAATTTGGGTTATTTTTAAAAAATTTAAAATTTCAATGATCTACTCATAATTTCTAAATTTGATGTGTACATGTTATAAGTTTTTAAATTTTAGGATTTTTTATAATTTTTTACTTTTGGGAGAGTTTTTATAATTTTTATAACTTTAAGGTTATTTTTTACAAATTTTAAAATTTTAAGTGCTTAATGGTAATTCTAGAAATCCATCTATTATATTGCTAAGTTTTGAAATCTCTGAATTTTAGGGTGTTTTTTATAATTTAAACTTTTAAGGTTGTTTCAGTAATTTCTAAAATGTTGAGGGTGTTAATTACAAATTTTAAATTTTTAGATTTCTTGTTTGTTTATAAGTTTTAAAAAGTCGAGGTGTTTTGTGTAATTTTAAACTTTTAAGGATATTATATACAATTTTTGAAACTTTTGGGTTTTTTAATACTTCATGTATTATAATATGTTATCCACGTATAATTTCTTTATCTTATTTTTTCTAAATTGTTGAGTTATAGGTAGTTAATATGGAGTTAATATAAGATATAATTAGCATTTGGATAGATTAAGATTTAAATAAAACATTTAAAATAAATTTTTTAATTGTTGAGCTATAGATAGTTTACGTGAAATTAGATAAGATATTATTAAAATTTAAAAAGATTAAGATTTAAATGAAATATCCAAAATAGTGAAGGGTAATATTGACCATTAACGTTTTTTCTGAACTCGTGCTTTTAAAAGTAGTATGATATGATTAATATAAGATCTCATTCGCATTTGGATAGATTAAGATTTAAATAAAATATTTAAAATAACTTTTTTTAAATTGTTGAGCTATAGATAGTTTACGTGGAATTAGATAAGATATGATTAAATTTTAAAAAGATTAATATTTAAATGAAATATCCAAAATAGTGAAGGGTAATATTGACCATGAAAATTTTTTCCTGAACTCGTGCTTTTAAAAGGAGTATGATATACCACAACTAATGGGTCTACCACTGTTCATAAACACAGTGGTACCCAATAGTTTGGTATGAAAAAAATACTTTTACTTATTAGTCCAAACTTTAATCTAATTTAAATTTTTAGCCCAAAAAGAACTACACTATACCAAGTTCCAAGGCACTATAACAATAGCGTCTATGAACTAGCATAATATAATAATATATATTAAAGTT
>NC_033796.1:13262822-13263418 GCF_001876935.1 Asparagus officinalis
TTCACCAAATTTTTTTTTAAGCCCAAAATTCTCACATAAAAGTAGGGTTGGCCGTTGGTCGGGACGGTTCAGGCCTGTGATCCGGCTCACGGGGTTTCAAGGCTGGGTTGGGCCTGACCCAGGCCGGGTTGGTCAGAATGGGTCGGACCTATTTTTTTTATCCTGGATCTGGAACTGGACCCAGCCTAGCCCATGACTTGCCTAGGTGCGGGTTGGGGATCATGGGCCGGCACACGGATTTTTCGTCTAACTTTTTTTTATCTTTTTAATTATATTAAACTTATATTTACAATTATAAAAGTATTTCTAATTTATTTTTTAGTAATTTAAATTTTTATTAAACTAGTATTAAACTTTTTAATCCTTTCAAGTATACAAAGCTTAAAGGTCACTGTTTTGTTTCTCAATAGGCAAAAAAACCAACAAGCCAAAAACCTATGTTATTTTCGCTTTGTTGGCAGTTAACTGCAAACCCAAAAGGCTAAAGGAACAGTCAGCCTAACTAAAAATATATATCATAGGCCGGGTGGGTCGGGCATGGGCTAGGTCTACTTCTCTGACCTCAGGTTTAGGTTGGACCTAGCATGGCTCGTGAT
>NC_033796.1:13263428-13263742 GCF_001876935.1 Asparagus officinalis
GTGACCCATGGCGGGCTGGGCCGGGTCAGCCCGCGGGTCGACCCAGCCCACACCCAACCATACATAAAGGGCGTTATTCCTTGATAAATTAAAGATTTACTTCATCGTATTTTAAACCAATCTGCTTCTAAGATCACTCTTAGTCCTAAAAAATTGTTATTGTTATTACTATTTACTATTTATATTGCATTATACTATATAATATAATTATATTATATAATATAATTTAAATAATTTTCCTTGCATCGCTACCTAATTACTCCATAGATCAGCTGCTAAGAGGCTATATTTTGAGTCTCAAGTTCCGGGGTCGA